>NW_005871498.1:772869-774023 GCF_000147115.1 Myotis lucifugus
TCACGCTTACATCAAAATAACTTTACTTATAAAAACACCTTCAGCCCAGCTGGTGTGGCTCAGTGGTGGAGTGTGGACCTATGAACCAGGAGGTCACAGTTGGATTCCTGGTCAGGGCGCATGCCCGGGTTGAGGTCTTGATCCCCAGTAGGGGGCGTGCAAGAGGCAGCTGGTCAATGATTCTCTCTCATCACTGATGTTTCTATCTCTCCCTCTCCCTTCCTCTCTGGAATCAATAAAAATATATTTTTAGAAAAAACACTTCAGTTTTATCAGAAACAAGTGGATTTGAAATCCTGTGAAACAATACATAGCAGAAGGCTTTGGGGAAGAGGTGAGACGTAGGCCCAAGCACTGAGATATGGTCAGAGTGAGGTAGGCTAAGCAGAGGACCAAAAAGCTTCCCCAGCATGAAAAATAGCAGTAACAATAGTAATAATAACAACAACAACAACAGCCTAGTGAATGTATAGGATGTAGCATGCCCAGCTCTCCGCATTTTGTAAGCGTTATTTAATTTAATCCTCAGAGGAAGTAAATTTACCCCTTTTTTTCAAATGAGGAGACAAAGGCAAAGAAGGTTAATAATTTCCCCCAATATACACCATCAGGAGCAGAGTGGGACTCTCAGCCTAGGTTGTCAGCCTCCAAGCCCACGCTCCCTCCCACTGGATTCCCCGCTTTGATCTAGATTCCCTCCCACTTCCTGTGATCAGATGCTGCCATGTCCCTGGTGTGGCTATATTCATGTAAATAACCATTTCCTAAATACACTCAATGAAAAATCAATTACAGAGCAAAGAGGCTGAAGTTTGGATAAACATCCTAATTGTTCCCTCTGGGGCTGCTGGCTGAGCAATCCCTACAGAAAGAAGAATGAGTTAATGTTTCTTAAGAGCTCTGCCTCAGGCGCTGAATGTGCATTCTCTTCCCCCTTGACCCTAGTGGCCTGAGCCCCTGTGGCCAAGTCCCCACAACATCCCAGGGAAGTTCCTGGTCTCTTATACCACTCCCAGTGGGGCTAAGTGGGAACCCCATGCTCAAAGTAGACCTTCTAAAATTTGATCTAGTGTCAGCTCACAAGGCCGTCGTGGGGCCTGATGATCCTGGTGCCCTCCCTGACTGATTTGATGCTCGCTCCAGGAAGGCCACCC
>NW_005871498.1:774225-787734 GCF_000147115.1 Myotis lucifugus
ATAGTAAGGGAAGGCTGAAGACAGAAAAGTGGCCTTTGATAAGAAAGACCCTGAAAGGATGGCATTCTAAACTGAATTTGCATAGGTTCCCCCCCACCATCCACCACCACCACCTACCAGTTATCTATTATCAGTCATTTATGGTGAGCCAGGCAGGGTATGTGGTTGGTGATGCTTGAAGAAATAAGGTATGGTTCCTTCCCTGAGACTCACAAACAATTACCACAGCATGCAGTTAGCGCTGTAGGAACACGAGAGCACACCTATCAGCACTGGAATAAAGCGGTCCAAGGTCTGGCCATCTGACCATATGGAAGCAGTGGGATAACTGAAGGAGCCCTGAGCAGGAAGTCAAGAGACCTGGCTTCGGTGCATACTTGCTGTGTGACCTTGCATGAGCACCTTCCTCCCTCCCTCCCTCCCTCCCTTCCTTCTTTCCTTCCTTCTTTCCTTCCTTCCTTCCACTTTGTGCCAGCGCTGTGCTAAGTTTTGGGGATGATACTACTAGACCAAAGTCCCTGTGCCCAATGCTTCAAAAGGCCAAAGCTTAAAAACCTACCAGACCGCTATACCGATTTTTAGGTAATTTCCACACAAAGGTGGAATATTGGCGCTAGATGAAAGGTAGACCTATTTTCTACAATGTCTCCAAGTTCCATCTTATTCTAACCACTTGTTTGCATGTAACTAACATTTTTCTATATCATGTTGGGTTTTTCTCTTTAATGCTCAGGAGCCCAGGTATAGGGGACAGTTAGGTTCAGGGCCTCAGGTCTGGTAGACATCAGGGTTTGGAGTAAGGAAAGCTTTATTGGTCAAGATGGCACCAATCAAGAAGACAGGAGACCTAATGGTGCTTCAGATCCATCTTGCTCGCTGGACTAGGTCAAGGGTTTTAAGGGGTTGAGGAAGAGGTATGCAGAAGTGCTGGTGGGGCAAGTTTTAGTTGTAGTGAGACAGGAAAGGTAGAATAGGGAACAAAGGCCTCAAGCTCTACCCTCCCCTTTTCCGTCCTGAGCTGGTTCTGTAGTCACAGTGATAACATTATATAGGGTGTCCCAAAATTCATGCAAGATTTGCAATTCAATTCAATTGCAAATCTTGTGTGAATTTTGGGACACCCTATAGATACTATCCCTGCTGTCATAGGTTTTACAGTCTAATGGAGGCAACAGACATGAAAGAATAACTTCACAGACAATTTGCCTATAAAATGATGATGTTTGTCTAGACAGGAGGTTTTCCATCTTAGAATCAACTGGGAAGTTTTAAGGGAGCTATCTGGGCATTATCTCCAAAAATTATAATTCACACTGGTGGGGCTCAGGCACAGATATTTTTACAAGTTCTCGCAAGTGATTCTAATGTGTAATCAGAGCTTAGAACCAGTGAATGTCTCTTTATGCTCAGACATTCTATTAGTCTTTTATATTCTACTAGAGGCCCAGTGCATGAAATTCGTGCACTTGGAGGTCCCTCAGCCCAGCCTGTGGCCTCTTGCAGTCCAGAAGCCCTCGGGGGATGTTCGACTGCCTCAGAGGCAGGGGAGGCTCCTGCCACCGCCACTGCGCTCGCCAGCCATGAGCCTGGCTTCTGCATTGAGTGTGTGCTCCCTGGTGGTCAGTGAGCATCATAGCGACCGGTCATTCCACCGTTCAGTCGATTTGCATATTAGCCTTCTATTATATAGGATAGATAATCTAGGACATTTATGTGTGCATATATGTATATTTCTGTTTATATGTATATAACAGAAAGACAAAGATACACAGGGAGACTGAGAAAGAGAGAGAGAAACCAAGTCCAAGTGGAATGTGAATAAGCAAAACATTGGAGATCAGTGGGAAAATAATATAGATCAATACTTCCCAAACTTGGCCTGAGGAATGTTCAGTTGGAAGAGGCTACTGGCCTACTCAACATTCTTTCTTCCATTCCTCTTTAGTTATAAACCTCTGATTTAAGTCAGGACAGAAATGTGCCCAGCTCTTGGCCTGCATTTCCCAGCCTCCATGGCAGCTAAATGTGATCAATGAGATGCAAACAGCAGTCATGGATGGGACTTCCAGAAACTCTCCTTAAGAAGGATATTCACTAAGGGGGAGCATACTTTATGCCCTTCACCCCTTCTTCCAATTTTCTGCTTGGAACAGAGTGCGATGGCCAGATTTCATTAGCCATCTGGAACTGTGTAGTGACCTTGAGGATGGACGTTAGGAGCTGAGGACATTAGAAGAAAGAGATAAAAAGGAGCCTGGGTCTCAGATCATATCATGGTGTCACAATCGCCTGGACTGCTTATTTCTGGTTTTCTTTCATCTGAAAAAAAGCTACAACCCCACTTTGTTTAAATAACACACTGCAGATTCTTTGACTCTAATACGGACATTCTATGGACAAAAAAAAAAATCCCCCTTTCAAATAATACTGCATATCACAGGGTAATTCTCCCCCTGGTCTGCCAGGACTCCCATTGTACACTTGCCCATAATGAAGGTTCATAAGAGAGAAACCTTCTCACTTTGTTTAACTTGGCATTCAGAACCTGGCTCTCTCCCCCACCCCCCCACCCCCACCCCCCACACACATACCCTTCCCACAACAATATATAGTCAAGCACAGATGCATAGAGGATCTTTCAATATTGCACAAAACTAATATTGTCCAGTGCCTTATTTGAGAACCTCTGACATTGAGGTCTGCGGGGTGGGGGTGGTCGGCCCGGGGTAGGTGTGGAGTGTGCTGGGGAAGGAAGGGGAAGATCCGACGGGAAAACGGCTCAGCACAGTACCTTTCTCACTGCGAACCGGGATGGCGCCAGCCGGGGACTCAATGGGCGGTTGTCTCATGAGTGCGCTTGGGACCGACATGTTCGTGGCAGCGGGTTCTCCCGAAACTTCACTGATTCCAAATAGTAAACAGCTATCAACGTCAAAGAACAGAAAAAGCCTCTCCAACTAGAGTCCCCGGACTTGCAACGTGACTGAAGGAACCGCCACTTAAGGAGGAGCTAGAAAAACCGGAAATATGTGACCAGAGGACTGTGGGATGGTGGAGGACGCCTGGGCGCCTACCATTAGAACGTGAGCCTGTTATTGCGCATGTGCATGGCCAGCCCTCTAGTCCTCAGTCTGGCAATATTTGGTCGTGACTTCTGGCGGGAAATTATTTCGATGGAGGTTTGCTGTTCCCTTGCGGCGGGGAAGATCAGAATGAAAGGTTTCGTTTGTTACCTTGGTTTGAAGCGGAGGAAAATGGGATAGTGACGAAGAAGAAACTTTGAAGATCGTGAAGGGCAGTTTGTCCAGACTGTTGAGAGCTCAGAATTAGAGTTTAATTGGGATAGAAATCCTGCTAATAGCGCCTGATGCCTGAAATCTCAGCACTCTACTTTTAGGTTTTCCAGTGCACGTTTTTGGAGACGGCCTATTAAAACATTCCTGGTTGGAAAGTGTTTGTATAGAAGCCCATAAGTATTAAGTATTTGCTGTGTTTGCCATGCTTAGCTCTCTGTAAGGAATATGGAATACTGTTAAACGCCTCATGTTCTTAAGAAGCTTGAATTTTAAAATAAAAAATAAAGAAGAAATATAAATATTAAAAATAAAAAAAGAAGCTTGAGTTTTAGGGGTGAAATCAGGCAGGCAGGAGAGTGGTTAGGGGCAATCAGGCAGGCAGGTATGTAGTTAGGAGCCAGTGGTCCCGGATTGCGAGAGGGTGCAGGCTGGGCTGAGGGACCTGCCCACCCATGCACAAATTTCATGCACCAGGCCTCTACTTTATTAATAAGAATAATGAAGCTTATTATATATGGTTATGATTATTATACTGAGCACTTAATCACATAGCAGACACTGAGCTGTAAACTTTACATGAGTGATCGTTATCAATTCTTACAATGATCCTATGAGGTAAGAATTATGATCATTCCCATTTTACAGATGAGGAAAATGAGGTCGAAATACATCTTTCAAAGTTAAACAGACAGTAGGTGGCAAAGCCTGATCATGACGCCAAAGTCCACACTTTTGACCTCAAGTGTCATGCCCAGTTAAAATGAATCTCGCAGAGTTCAAACAGCTTGGGAAGGTGGCAACTGCTAAGTCTCAGGTCCATCTGATTCATTCATTTCCTACTCTGTTGCAGGGAGGAATTGAGGCACTGCCTGACAACTACAATATTCATGTTTATCTAGAATTCTCCAAGTATGTATTCGCCTTGCTTCTTTGCCAGCTTTATAAAGTGGACAGAATTGATATTATAATACCAATTATTTTATTTTAATTCTAAAATTACCGCCCCCCCCCCTTTTTTTTTGCAAAGGCGGAAACTAAAACTGCTCAGAATCCTTCCTGAGACTTGCCCCGCCCCATCAGCATTCTCCAAACCCCTGAGGAGAGCGCATCTGACAGCTGTGAAAACTAAGCGGAGGCAGCTGACCCGACACCAGGGCCCCAATGCACACAGGGCTCGCACAGCTGAGCTGGGGGGAGGGAAGTGTTAATACACGCTCTCAAGCTTTAGGCTATCACCAAAAGTGAGGGCTCCTAGCTGGCACCGCCCACCAGGATGGGACCTGTCTGTCCACAGTCTTCCTCGTGGCCGGGGAGCAGAGGAAGGGGCATGCTTGCAGGTCTTGCAGAAGGAGGGGTGTGTGGGGCTCACCTCGCACTGCCACTCCCTGAATACGGGTACTTACTTTGTTGCTCAGAAAGGAAGGTTCTTCACTGGACTGTGCCAAAGGCCTGTTTTTATTAATTATGCCCCCAGGCAATGGTGGGATGGACCAGAGTCGTTTAAACCCAATATAACCTGCAAAAAAATACAAACAGAGATGTGATTCCGAGAGAGCCAGGGCTGTGGAGGAGCATGCTAACACTGATAAAGGGGACAAGAGGTGGACCAGCGGGAGGCGGGCCTCCACCCGGAGCCTCTTCTGGGTTTGCTGCTGGGACTCCCAGAATTCCCCTGTCTAGCCCGAGCCACTGCTCCCAGGATGGGTGCATCAGGGGGAGAAGCAAACAGTCCCATACGGGTGCTTTTCTTTTTCTAAGGGATTAGAGGAGAAGAAATAGCTTTTGTTTTCCTTTTTCCCAGTTGGCTAAACATGACATCCGACCTACAGACTTGAAAAACAACCACTAGCAGTTGAGCGATTAGACAGGACAACAGCCTGGGGCATTCTCTCCTGGAATGGGGGAAGCCCAAGCTGTCTTTTCTTCTAACATTTGTGACAATCATCAGAAAAGAGCAGCTGTCAACCTCGCCTCCTGCCCCAGTGGGGCTGCCAGGCCACTGCATCTCTATCTCGTGGGTTTATTACTTTTTCAACGCAATACCAGCCTCTGTCTCATTGTGCCTTTCTAGCTAACCAGCTCTG
This sequence comes from Myotis lucifugus, assembly GCF_000147115.1. Taxonomy (NCBI): domain Eukaryota; kingdom Metazoa; phylum Chordata; class Mammalia; order Chiroptera; family Vespertilionidae; genus Myotis; species Myotis lucifugus. The sequence goes on from NW_005871498.1 coordinate 779,606, forward strand.
GATTCTGCAAACATGTTTAATTAAGCTCCCAAAGCCACAAGCCTTCTCTTGTTGATCCTCTCCCACCAGGCCAGACACCAGCCAGAACTATGCCCGGGATGAGGGGGGGGGTGGGGGGGGCGGGGGCAGCTGCTATACTGTGGAGAAACATGAATTAGAGTGCTGGAGGGAAAGGTAAGAGAAAGATGTTATTCAGACTTTTACATGTAAGTCACTCCTGCTCCCCAGCCATTCAAACTTATTGGAAAGGAAATCTCCCCGCTACAAAGGGGCTGCCCTTCTCCAGGATTCTGTGAACTCCTGGAGACAAGGTCCCACCCTGGGGAGTGTGTGTGTGTGTGTGTGTGTGTGTGTGTGTGTGTGAGAGAGAGAGAGAGAGAGAGAGAGAGAGAGAGAGAGAGAGAGAGGTGGCAGGGGGGTAAAACCAGGAGAGGAGGGTGGGAATATCCAGAGATAGGTCTGGGGAAGAAATGCATGTGTGTGTGTTCTACAACTGTTTTAAAAGCTGTGTGCACATCTGTCTCACCCAATAAACTGTGAGTCCTAGCAGGCAAGGGACTGCTATCTGGCACAGTGCTAGGCACGTAGTAGACATATACATTTTGAAGGAGGGACATAGGAAGGCAGGAAGGTGGGAAGGCAGGAAGGTGGGAAGGCAAGAAGAGGAAGGAAGGAAGGAAGGAAGGAAGGAAGGAAGGAAGGAAGGAAGGAAGGAAGGAAGGAAGGAAGGGCTGGTGGGTAGATGAGGATGGGTGGAAAGATGGATGAGTGGCTGGGTGGGTGGCTGGGTGGCTGGGTGACTGGGTGAGTGGGTAGATGGATGGGTGAGTGGGCAGGTAGATGAGTGAATGGATTATAAGGATTTGGATGATGGACTCTACTCACTATTACACGGACCCCATGGCTCCAGAAAACCAAACCATGGTGTCCCTTCCTCAGGCTGTTCTTTCATTGGCCGAGTCTCTTTCCTGGGAGGGTCCCCAGAGGGCGTGGAAAAAACCCCAATCTGTCTGGTTGTTTTGAAAACAGGATGCTCAACAACTCACTGCTTGGGTTGTAGAGGCTATTTTATTTATTCGTCTATTTATTTTTACTGAATTGTGTCCACAGGGCACCCAGCACTCAGAATAAGCAAATCTGCAAAAATTAAATCCACCATCTGGACTTTTCTAAACATCTGGATAGTTTGCATCGTGTTGACCCCAACTGGCTAGCTTATGGCCATGTAGTTATATTCCAGAGCAGCAGTAGGGCCAAGAAGGAGGTATAAGTAAGGGTGTTCGCGTGATCATACTTTTGAGAATGCCCAGAAATGTTCCGATTTCAAATACTCCGGCCCATTGTCAGACTATGTCCCAATCTTTAATTTGAAAAATATGGTTATTCTAGACACATGAATAAAGGAGAGAGTACATGGGATACGGGAGAGAAAGAGAAAGAAGACAGGGAAGGAAAGACAGCAAGTAAGGAAAGGACCTGCTTGGGCACCTCTCTGAGCAGCGAGTTGGGGGGCAGCTGCAGACAGCACCCTGTGCCACGGGGTATTCCTCAGAGGGTACTTTTCCAAGAGCTACCACTGAAGGCTAGCTCCGGCTATTCTCCACATCCCAAGCCCACGACCCAGGTGGAAACAGCCAGAGCACCAGCTCTCCTGGGTTTATCTTACACCATTTTAATAATTCCCCCACTTTTCCTCACTCCAGCAATGTGGGCAGAGAAAAGAGAGTGAAGCTCCCATTCTACAGAGAAGAAGACTGAGGCTCAGAAGAGAACAGAAGCTTTCCGGCGATGAGCTAAAGGAAGAGCTCTGTGCGTCCAGGGTACCTTTTCCAGAGGGAGGAGTACAGAGAAGCCCTAGCTGAAGTTCTTTTCTGCGGCTCAAGTAGGCATCAGAAAGGAGGCAGGATGACAGGGGAAGCCTGGACAAGGTTGGCATCACTTTAGGCATGAAAAATGGTGACGGGATTAAGCAAACACACACACACACACACACACACACACACACACGAATTCTTAGGCACAGAAAACAGTACAGTGATTACCAGAGGGAAAGGGGGTGGGGGGAGGTAGGAGAGAGTAAAGGGAGGGATAAATGGTGATGGAAGAACACTTGACTTTAGATAGTGAACACCCAATACAATATACAGATGGTGTATTATAGAATTGTACACCTGAAAGCTTAAATTTTTTGTTAAACAATGTTACCCCAATAAATTCAATTAAAAAGAGGCAGCATGACAGGGGAAGCCTGGAAAAGACTGGCATCACTTTAGACATGACCCAGTCTCTCTCTCACACACACACACACACACACACACACACACACATACTCATATGCATGCACACACATGCACACATACACATACATATGCCATATGTCTGTAGGTTTGTTTTATTTTAAACCCATTAAGGGGAAAATAGTCTCTCTCCAGAACCCCCCTCCCGCCTGCCAGCCTTGCATCCCCTCCTAGCTGTTCCAGGCTCACTGTAGTGTTTTTGTTTTCTGACTGGGTGATTGATTACAGACGAGCAAATTAGCTCCCACCGCTTTTAAGATGCATTTTCTCTCTTAAAGAGAAGGTGATGTGTGTGAGCATTGCTTCTCTCTCCCACCTGCCTTGGCCAGCAGCTGCAGTCAAGGTGGCTTTAGAAGGGAATTCTTGAAGGCAGACACGCACAGGCGGCCCACAGCAGCCCACCCTGCTGTGACCCAGCCCGGCACCCACCCTCTGTCGCCTCCTCCTAGCCCCAGGGAATCTCTCTGGTACTCCAGGCTATTTTTAGCCATCTCTGTGTCAATACATTGAATCCAGCTGCCTAGCACAAGGTAGATAATGTTGAATGAATGGATGAACACATAAATGATGAATGATTTATAAACACTGAGGTCTCAATGTAATGAAATCAATCTCTCTCTCTCTCTCTCTCTCTCTCTCTCTCTCTCTCTCTCTCTCTTTCTCCTGTGGACCTTGCCATTCAAAGTGCAGTCCCCTGACCAGAAGCCTCGGCAATCACCTGGGGGCAGGGTTTCCTGGTTGCCAGGTGACCTACATGACTTATAACCAGACCTAGAAACTTTGAGAAATGCTGCTATGTGGTCTGAGGAGGCAGGACGGTAGACAAGATGATCTCTTACATGTGTCTCACTCAGTGAAATCAGACTAATACGGTTATGGAAGGCTTAGCTCAGGGGCATTGCAGATAGAGTGCTGGCCTAGCAGAGGGGAGGTGCAATTTCAACTCTTCCTTCCTTTGGTTCTAGCCCTTCCTGCTGTCAGCTCCTTTGGGGTTCCCAGCTGACAGATCCAGAGCACAGCATGGCTTTGCTCTAACTAATTGCCAACAGTTGGCTGTAGCTCCATTCATTATTCAAAAAGGCTCATTAATCTCCTAATGCCAGTGTAGCCACGAGTGCTAATGGTGCTCTCACCTCCCTACACCCAGAGCCCCGTGGGGCACCCTGGCTCCTCTGTCAGCAAAGCAATAGGAACAACCTTCTTCTTTGGCTAAGTTGGTGCCCGGGTACAGGGAGCCAGGCTGACTTAGAACCTGGTTGAGGCTTGTTTATGAATCCCAGGGGGACGGCTATCCGAGACCCTTTGGGTGAGCTGAATTGCATTCATTCAACCAAATAATAGAATCTGTCCTTTTTTCTCTCAGGCATAGGGATGGGCTCTACCTTGGAAAACCTTGCAGGGTGTTTGGAAACATGGATGAGGTGCCTTCTAGAAAGCTAATGATGAAGTCTGAAGAACTTGAGAGCTTTTGGCCAAGGTTTGAGTCAGAGGCTCAAACTAGTATTTATCCTTTGGCTCCAAGAATGTGACTTTAATGTTCTCCTGCCTTTCTCCTCTAAGTTCTGCTTCTGTGGCTTGTCCTCCGAGACTATACATTCTTTTAAGATAGATAGATAGATAGATAGATAGATAGATAGATAGATAGATAGATTTTAGAGAGGAAGGGAGAGAAAGAGAGAGAGAGAGAGAGAGAGAGAGAGAGAGAGAGAGAGAGAGAAACATCAATGATGAGAGAGAATCATTGATCAGCTGCCTCCTGCATGCTCCCTACTGGGGACTGAGTCCAAAACCTGGGCATGTGCCCTGACCTAGAATTAAACCGTGAGCTCCTGGTTTATAGGTTGACGCTCAACCACTGGGCCACACCAGCCAAGCAGACTATATATTCTTAAAGGAAAGGATCTGCTGTGCCTTTCACACTCTGGCCACCAGGGCCCGGCCCTGCTAGCCCATCAGCCATCGACCACCTAGACCAGTGATGGCGAACCTATGACGCACGAACTCATTTTTTTGGTTGATTTTTCTTTGTTAAATGGCATTTAAATATATAAAATAAATATCAAAATATAAGTCTTTGTTTTACTATGGTTGCAAATATCAAAAAATTTCTATATGTGACACAGCACCAGAGTTAAGTTAGGGTTTTTCAAAATGCTGACACGCCGAGCTCAAAAGGTTCACCATCACTGACCTAGACTCACAACTAAGCACAGGATAAAGGAGAGAGCATGAGGGAAAGAGAAAGAGGAAGGAAAGACAGGAAAAGAAAGAGAGCAAGTGAGGAAGGGAGCTGGTTGGAGGTGCCTCTCTGAGCAGTGAGAATATGGTGAATATTAAGAATAAGATGATTGCCCTGGCCTGTATGGCTGTTGTTGGGTTTGTCCCATGTACCAAAAGGTGGCTGGTTTGATCCCGGGTACGTGCCCGGGTTGTGGGCTCAATCCCCTGTAGGGGGCATGCAGGAGGCAGCCAATTGATGTTATGCTCTCATGTCGATGTTTCTCTCTTCTCCCTTCCTCTCTCTCTAAAAATCAATAAACTATTCTTTTTTAAAAAAAAAAAAAAAAAGGAATAAGATGCCTAATGAAGACTGATGTCACTGCCTCCAGTGGCTATGGGGCTGGTCCAGGTGGGTGAGCCACCCACTAGGGCTAAAGTGTCATAGCTTATGGCTTTATTCTCTTTCTTCTTCTAACATTTTAATATGACATTTTTCAGATGAAAAAGTTGAAAAAATTATATGGGAAATGCTAATTGTTGGCTATAGGTGGTGGGTGTGTAAGGGTCCATCTTTGTTGCTATTTTTGTTCTTCCAATGGGCCAGACTTTGACTCCCGTCCATTCCATCAGTATTGCCAAAGCAGGCATAAGAGAGCATCCTTCTCACCAAAATAGTTGTTAGTGCAATACTGCCCTCTGCTGGCCACGAGTCATCATTTCCCCAGGAGCTCTGGTTGGTAAAGGGCTCGGAAAGAGCTGGTCAGATTGTTCCCACCCTGCCCTTTCCTGGTCCCTCCTGTGTCTGCCCTTCCCCGAGGCCCCCACTTAGTGCTGGTGGGACTCACCCAGGCACAGCGGTGGGCACCAGGACTGGACCAGCGAAGCTCAGACAATTGAGCAATGTGTTAGGTCAGCTAATGTCTTTGTCTTCATGTTTCTACAGCCAGTTACTGAGGATCTGCTGGTGTAGGCGCAGTGGGCAGTGCAAAGCTGTGTCTCCGTGCCCTGAGTAAATGACTTGACCACTCCGAGCCTCATTTTCCTCCTCGGAGAAATGGGGATCATCAGACTCTTTCTTCCCTGGGATAAAGCAAAGAAAAATTGCAACAAACCTGGTGTTTCAGACATACCTGTAAAGAACTAGAAAGCATCTGTCTTCCTAAATCAACAGCGACCCCATGTGCAGGTGGTTTGTTGATCTCAGGAATATAGCCTGGGCCTTGATCTGTTTGAGGTCAGTCTGAGGCAGCTGGTGCTTAAATAACACTACCAATGGGAAGGGGGTAAAGCAGAAGGGATCATCCAAACAGTGGCCACCTGGAGGCGAGAAGTTCCTGGGCCACTGGAAGCCTGGGGAGCAGGGTCTCCCCCTGGTCCTTGGACCTGTCTTATTCAGGAAAGGTTAGAGCGGTGGTTCTCAAACTTGAGCCCTGTCAGCATCGCCTGGGGGAGTGGTTAAAACCAAGATCGCTGGCCCCAGCATCAGCCTCTGATTCTGTGTGTCTGCAGTGGAACCTGATCATGTGCATCTCTTACAAGTTCTCAGGTAAGCAGACCACGTTGAGAACTACTGGGCCGGGCTGTGCTATGGTACTAGCTCCTGAACCTCAGTGGATTCACACCATAAAAGATTATTTCTTGCTCATGCTGCTTACGGAGTGAGAGTCAGTGCAGGTCACTGGAGGACCCACACCAACAGATGCCCTTCCATCTTATAGCTGCAGCTTCTGGAACATCTGACCTCCTTGGTTAACAAAGGAAAAGAACTGAAGTGTCATGTTTGGGTTTTTAACCATCTCAGCCCAGAAGTGATGACACAGGTCACATCCACCTATTTCATTGACCGGAACTACTCACCTGCCCTGCCCATGTTCCAGGTAGATGTCTTCTATGGCCCTAGAGGAAGTGGTGAACTGGATGTTGGTGAACACAAATACTGTCAATTATGCCACCAAGCATCTCTCTTTTCACTCTCAGGAACATGTGCAATCAATCAAAACAGGTTAGTGGGGACACAGTTTTGTCCTTTTAAAAGTTGGCCATAGAGTAAAGATGATGATGATGATGACGACGACGACCACCACCACGGAGTGTTTACTATGTGACAGGAACTGTTCCTACTGCTTTTTGTGTATTAAATCAGCCACACAACAACCCTATGTGGTAACTATCATCTACATCCTCGTTTTATAAATGAGGCAAAGTGTGGTTCTGTAGTTTTCCCAGGTTACACAGCTAGTGAGACAGCTGGGATTGTAGCCCAGCAGGTCTGACACTAGAGTCCATGTTTTTAGTCACTCTTCTGCTCCATCACTGTGCAGTTGACTTACTTCTGAAGAGAGCGTAGGTATGGGAGACCATCGTGGGAAGGGCTGGTTTCTGGATAAGCAAATAGTTCAAATGTAAACGATTGGAATATAAACAGTTCTACAGAGAGAGCATCCTCATACAAGTAGCTCTATTGATGATATCCAAAGGAGTTGGCTCAGCTGAGTAGGTTAAAATGGATCCAGTTCTTGGGTGTCTTTAAGGGCACTCACTGAGCCCCCAAAGGCTAGAAGGCCATGCAGGTAGTGTCTGCTCCCCCAATCTTCCTAGTAATTGGTCAGGGATCAAGAGGACAAGACAAGACATTTCTCGATTTTGCTCATAGGATTGCTTCCCCTATCATACAGGTCCTCCTTTAATGAAGACCCAGAAATCTCCTTACTCTCACTTCCCCAACCCCTCCCCTTGGCCCTACTTCATCCAGAAAAACACATCAAGCTGCGTGTTCCCACCCCGAGGGAACATCTTCTCTCCCTCTACCTTGGTGGTTGAGTGGCAGGTTCTCACTTAATATCACAGAGAGAGGCTTTAAGTCTTAGTGGTGCTGAGGTGCAGTCCCACTTAGTAGTGACTAAAACAGTTCTCAGGGTGGATCATCCATATGCAAAATAAGCTTTTCTCCCAGCGATGGTGATATGCTATGGTAGTAAAACTGTCCCTTTTTTCTGTCTTACCAAAGACCCCCACTCCACAAGAAATTGGGAAAGGAGGACCTAGGAAAATATGTAGCTGGGAGAGGGAAGGAAAATCCCACCTGGACACATTGGATCCGATGAGTTTGTTTAAAGGGCCAGTAGAGGGCGCTAGTCTAATGCCTGAGAGAGCTTCGAATCAGGAACTTCAGCCTGGCCGCTCTGGTCACTCCATGGCATCTCTGGGAAAGCATTACATCCTCAAGAGGGATCTGTTTAATCCAAATGGTCCTTGTCAGTGCATCAGAGGGAGCCGTTCTTTGGCCTCAAAAAGTTAGATGTCTTCATAAAAGCTCAAAATCTCCTTGGCAATGATTTAGAAACACTACGTTTTCTGGGCAATCTGAAAATACTGGCTATTTTGTTTAGACAGCTATCAAGGATATGTGGCCAGATATTCGGTCTTTCTCTCTATGCCTCTTTCTCTCTCCTACACACACATACACACACACGGCGCGGACGAGGGGAGAGGGCGCAGACACCACCAGATGAGAGCTGATCAAAGACGCATCGTTCGCTCGATGAGAGGCGCCTTACGCAGGTGGAGCCCCGTCAGTGAGGAGGGGGGAGGGCGGGGGGGGGGGGGGGGGGG
>NW_005871499.1:0-42947 GCF_000147115.1 Myotis lucifugus
GGGGAGGGACCAGGGGAGATTGGCTGGCCATGTAGAGGTTGGCTGTGGGAACGCACTGACCACCAGGGGGCGGCTTTTGCATTGAGCTCCCCCTGGTGGTCAGTGTAGATCATAGGGACTGGTCAACTGGTTGTTCTGGTCATTTGGTCACAATGGTAGCTTAGGCTTTTATATATATATAGATTGTTTAAAGTATTACATGAGTCTCCTTTTTCCCCCATTGACCTCTCCCCAGCCGCCCCCAACCCCAGCACATGCCCTCACACCTCTACTGTCTGTGTCCATTGGTTATGCTCATATGCATGCAAACAGCGACAGGCTACTTCTTGTGAGCTTTGGTTCCACTGTAGTTCTTGCCAGTGACAGCCCATTAACACTTCTACACCGTAACAGCAGTTAGGTCCCCGTTTGCAGTTTCCCTCAACAGCACCAGTTCCCAGACCCTTCCTCAGAGGTGGGCCCCAGCTCAACGAGGCACCTCCTCCAAACTAGGAGACGCCAACACTAGCTGAACAACACGCGGCTCCTCAGACCGCTGAGCGTCAGCTCCCCAGGGCACCTCCTCTAAGTCTCTACGTTTTCATGATTTCAACCTTTTGACTTTGTTCCCTCAACCCTGGAGGTCATTAACAGTTTCCCACAGTTGCTCTCCCTGGGATACGTTAGATTTCCCTATTTCCCTTTTTGCCTTTATGGAGGGAAAGTAGAAATTGAGTAAACTGATAAAAAATAAAGTTCTACATGTAGTAAGAACCATGGGTCCTTTGTCGTGAGGCTTTATCTCTTTCTCACGGGATGGTTTCAGCAGAATAGTCATCAGTTTTCTAAGTGTGCTCCTGCCGGGTCATAGTCAGTGTCAGGGCAGGGGGTCGTTAGTCATTGCAGCTGGTCCTGGTGTCCCCCACCTGGTTTTGCTGCTTTTCTGGGTCTGGAGCTGAAGTCTAACTGAGGGCGAGATGTTATCTCGAGAGGGGTGACCTATATCTATTGTAAATTGCTCTGGCAGCTTGTCAGCTATCTGTCTCAGTTTCCCTATTCCACTTGTCCTGGCTTGTTGGCCTGTCTCAGTAGTGGCACAGTTGTAGCAACAGCAGCACAGGACAATTACCAGCTCCAACAACAGCAATCGTAGCAAATCTATCAGTAAAAATGGGATGTGGCTTCGAGAATCTGGAACCATCACTGGGACTCTGTGCAGCTTCCTACCAAGTAGCAGCTGTGGTGGTTCCAACAGCGGCAGGGACAACAGTGGAGTTCGGAAGTCTCAGCAGCACGGTGGGCTGGGCAACACCCTTTTCCCTTTTGCCCCTCCAGGCTTAGGGGTTGGCAGCTTCCTACAATTACTGATATCTGGGAAGCGTCCTTTCACATCTTAAACTGTTCAGGCTTTCTAACCCTTTTGCAAACTATTCTCTGTATTGAAGGCTAAAGATTAGAAATACTTAGAGTTGTTGCTATTGTTCTGACAAGCCACCAGAAGATACAAACATGGCATTACCCTCCTCCCACAGAAAACATAAAATCTTTCAAGGCTGCAGTATTCTGCATGACATAGTTTAGGAAATGCAAACAGCCCCAAACCTATCTACCTTTCTTCTATCTTCTAATTGTTGTTTATTCTTCAAATGGGTACTTGACTAATTACAGTACTTATTAATTAAAATGTAATTATTCCTTATATTTTATTATATATTTTTGACCTAAGTATTACTTAAATTCCATATCCCATTGACATGATTCACCTAAATATTCTTACTGATACCTATCAGATCAAATACAAAGCTAATTTTGTTTACCATCATTCTGTGTACTAATATAGAAATATAACTATCAACCAACATTATTTATTTTTGAGATAACTTACATGCAGTAAAGTGCACAAATCTTAAGCATACAGCTTAATGAACTTTTCTTATAAATGTAATATAGTTTACATATGCATGCATTATACCAATTATATAAGCATCTGCTAAAGATATACAATACTAGAGGCCTGGTGCACGAAATTTGTGCACAGGTAGGGTCCCTAGTCCTGGCCGGCAATCAGGGCTGATCTGTGGGGCAACTGGAGGGGCGATCAGAGGCCCCTACTGGCACATGCCTTGGCCAGCCTGGTGCTGCCTGCTCACCAGCCCTACCCCCCAGCTGCCACCGCTAGTCACCTCCCTTTGTGGGGCAACCAGTGGGGTGACCAGTGGAGCAATTAGGGGGCCCCCACTGGCACCCGCCTTGGCTGGCCTGGGGCCTGCGGGCTGGGGACAGCTCCTGTGTTGAGCATCTGCCCCCTGGTGGTCAGTGCATGTCATAGCGACTGATCATTCTGCTGTTCAGTTGATTTGCATATTAGGCTTTTATTTTATAGGATTTCCAGCATCCCAGAAAGTTTCCTCATGCCACTCTGCCAATACTCCATTAAAGTTAATGAGTATTTTTCTATGTTTTCTTGAGTAATATTATTTGATCAAAGATTCAGGTCTTTGATCATCTCTAATTAATTAGCTAGGGATGAGGCTTAATTTTTTTCATATGGGAACTCATTGGACTTGACACCATTTATTGAAACAAGCATCCTTTTTCCTGCTGAACTGCAGTGATCTCTTTTTTGTAAATCATGTGACTATATATACATAGATTTGTTTTAAGCTCAGCATCCTATTTGTCTATTCTTGCACTAATATTTACACTGTCTTAGTTATTGTAGCTTTCAAGTTTAGTTCTGACATATGACAATTTAAATTAGTGTCCAGTTTTTTCCTCTCCATGATTTCCTTCTTTATTCTTGGCCCTTTGCCTTTCCATATATACATTTTCAAAGAGAGTCTTTAGCCTAATTTAATGTAATTATTGAAATGCTTGGATTTCTATGAACAACTATATGCCAACAAGCTGAACAACCTGGATGAAATGGATATTTTCCTAGAAAAATATAATCTTCCAAAACTGAATCGGGAAGAATCAAAAAATCTGAATAGGCCAATTACAACTGATGAAATTGAAGCGGTAATCAAGACACCCCCAGCAAACAAAAGCCCTGGTCTGAGGGCTTCACAGGGAAGTTTAACCAAACATTCAAAGAAGAACTAGCACCTATCCTCCTCAAACTATTTCAAAAAATCCAAGAGGAAGGAACACTTCTAAGATCTTTTTAGAAGGCCATCATTATCCTAATTCCAAAACCAGATAAAGACACTACAAAGACAATTATAGGCTGATATCACTAATCATCAGAGAGATGCAAATTAAAACGACAATGAGGTACCACCTCACACCTGCCAGAATGGCTACCATCAATAAATCAACAAACAACAAGTGCTGGTGAGGATGAGAAGAAAAAGGAACCCCAGTACACTGCTGTTGGGAATGCAGACTGGTGCAGTCACTGTGGAAACAGTGTGGAGTCATTACCTGAAAAAGAAAACCCGTACCCTTTAGCCATCACCCTCTAATCCCTCATATCCTCAGCCCTGGGCAACCACTAATCTACTTTCTGTTTCTATAGATTTGCCTATTTTGGACACTTCATATAAATATTTTGGACACTTCATATAAATATTTGAAAAAATGCACTCGGTATGAGTGTGGTATTATCAGTGTGTGTGTGTGTGTGTGTGTGTGTGTGCGTGTGTGTAAGAAAGCAAGAAGGAAAAGAGCAAGTTGTGAATAACACATTGAGTCAGAGAAAATGGGAAGAAATTAAAAGTAGAGATAGGACGGGGTTTTATATTTTCTTGGGCATGGACAATCGTGTGTGCTTAAAGATCAGATTGACAAAGAAGGACACTGAATTCTAGGTCCTCCGTGAAGTTTACCAAGAGAAACTAACATTTCACAGATGAACTAATGCTCCTAAGTATACAAATTTTGGTTCTCAAATATCTGCTGCAGAAAGATTATGCATATTTTAGCACTGCAAAAAGAGTCAACAAGTTGAAACCAGTTTTTTCCTTCAAAGTACTTCAAAGGAAAGGTATACCTCAGCCACTCCTAGCCTTATTTCTAAAAGGTAAATAAAGGTGACTAATGCAACTGGTGATCCAAATTAAAACGACATTTTTCTTAAATAGACAAAAAAAAAAGACAAGACCTTATGAGAATTTTGAGTTTCATTACTTATAATGAGTCCTTCTTATTCCTATAACATGTCAAGCTTGTTCCCTCCTTGAATTTTTTGAACTTGCTGTTTCCACTGCCTGAGCCCTGGCTCTTGGCTCAGCTGGTTCTCTCTAATGATCAAAGTCTCAGCTCAGCCCTAACCGGTTTGGCTCAGTGGATAGAGTGTAGGCCTGTAGACTGAAGGGTCCCAGGTTCGATTCTGGTCAAGGGCATGTACCTTGGTTGCGGGCACATCCCTAGTAGGGGGCATGCAGGAGGCAGCTGAACGATGTTTCTCTCTCATTGATGTTTCTAACTCTCTATCCCTCTCCCTTCCTCTCTGTAAAAAATCAATAAAATATATTTTTTTAAAAAAAGTCTCGGCTCAAACACCACAGATAGGTCTTCCCAGACAACTTACCTGAGATTCCCCACCTCTCCTCACTGTCCCTCCCCATCAGTCTGTATCCCACCACTCTTTTATATTGTCTTCTCAGCTGCAGAAATGCTCCCTGTGCTACTTTCCCTGCCTGGTGCTGCAGCTGCTCGGGGCTGTTGCTCCAAGGCCCTGGGTCCCGAAGAGCAAGCACACTGGGCCCAGTAGTGTTGAGGGCCCCAGGGGAGCCCCTGGCGGCCCTGTTTCTAGCCTTCATAACTGTCAGGAAGCTGACACCTGCGCCCTTTCAGGGGGAACGTGCAGCGATCTAGTGTCATCTGCTTGGGCGTTCCCTGCACCAAGGAACCCCGACTCATTCCTTGCTCCAGCCCTGAAAGAAACAGGGTGGGTTTTCCTCTCTCCTCCCCCAACCCCAGCCCCCGACTTTTATGCTACAGTTTCATTCATGATTGTGATTTCTCCATGGGACTTTTTTTTTTTTGGTGACATTTCTATCATGGAAATGGGAAGATTTCAGAGTGCTCTGTAAAGATCTCAATGGTCTCTGATTGTGTGAAGGAGATTGTACATTGCCTGATATCTCTTTATCAATGAGAAATGTCACTAGCATTTAAGCATTCTTTGCTTATCCACCTGAGTTTAGTTTTTACTTTGTTTTACATTTTGTTTGGGGACTTGGGGCAAGCTATTTAATAGAGTTTTGCAACAGAGTATCTGAGACATGGAGTGGTGATGTGACTTAAGTCACATGGCTTGTAAGGGAGATAGCCAGGGTTCAAACCCAGAGTCTATGCTCTAAACCATTTTGTCATGTCTTCCAAATAGAAGAGAGTTGTTCAAAGTTGATGCATCAATAGTCTTTCTTTTTTTTTTTTTTGAAGATTTTTTTATTTTTTTATTTTTACTGATTTCAGAGAGGAAGGAAGGAAGAGGGAGAGAGAGATAGAAACATCCATGATGAGAGAGAATCATGGATCGGCTGCCTCCCGCACGCCCCCCACTGGGGATCAAGCCCACAACCTGGGCATATGCCCTGACCGGGCATTGAACCAGTGACCTCCTGGTTCCTAGGTTGACGCTCAACCGCTGAGCCACACCCGGCTGGGCAATGCATCAATAGTCTTTCAACCAAGAAGTACTTACAGCAATATTCAGGAGACTACATTGTGAGTTCTGCTGCTATAATCAGGAGGCTATATACTAAGAGTCTGCCTTTCCTAAACTCAGCTTATGCCTCCTGAGCCTAAAGCCAATGCTTCTGGTACCCTCAGTGGCTGCATCTAATTTCCAGCAAAGTCATGATAGTCCCATTCAATGCTGAGTCACCATAGAAGGCCTGGGTTCTGCGTAGTGTGCTTTAGTTGGCAACTACTCCTTTGTTTTCATTTAACCAAACTGAAAGAAGAAAAAAAGGCTGACATTGAATTTGCATCTCAAAAATGAAAAAGCTTTCCTGAATTCCTACGTATCAACCATTGTTGGAAAGAATAAGTACGGATGAAGGGAATTAAGTTTAATCCCTCTGGTAAATAAAGAGAACCTCAGCCAGGGTGAGGGAGCAATCTCTTCCGGCACCTCCCTGTGCTTAGGCAGGATGGGGATTTACTGTACTGTTTTGTGTTCTTTGCTGAAGCATTTAGAATAAGCCACTGTCCGAGAGAGCACAGTATGCCAGGATGGAACTTAACCCTTTTAATATTTCAGTCCATATTCAATCTTTGTTGGATGTTTCCCTTTGGAAAAGACTTGTTTTTAATAAGCTATTTCTTTACTGTGAGTTGAGAACAATAATATCAAGATCATAGATATGACCAGGATGTCTAAGGATTTTCTGAAATTTTAAACTCTGGCAGAAAAATATTTGTAACTTAAGAAAAAATCTTCCAATATTAGCCAATCCTGGGAATGAAAAATATATATGATCATTGTAAATAGTCTGGATAACTACAAGAAAGTGCTTCACTTTAACTGTCAGCAGGGTTATGTGACTTATACGGGTCATCTATATCGTCAAAATGTTTCTTTTTTAAAAATATATTTTTACTGATTTTTTTACGGAGAGGAAGGGAGAGGGATAGAGTTAGAAACATCGATTAGCCGCCTCCTACACACACCCTACTGGGGATGTGCCCGAAACCAAGGTACATGCATTGACTGGAATCAAACCTGGGACCCTTCAGTCCGCAGGCCGGCGCTCTATCCACTGAGCCAAACCGGTCAGCACTCAAAATGATTCTTGCCAAAATAAAACAAGATAAAATATGAGCCCTGGGCCACATGCTTGCTCAGTGGTCAGAGCGTCAGCCTGTGCACCGGAGGGTCATGTGCTCAATTCCAGTCAAGGACATGTACCTGGGTTGCAGGTTCGATCCCTGTCCTGGGTCAAGGTGCATGTGGAAGGCAACCAATCGATGTTTCTCTCTCTTCCTCTTTGTCTCTCCCCCTCTCCCCTCCCTTTTACTCTCTCTAAAAAATTCAATGGAAAAAATAGCCTCATTTCTCAGATGAGGATTGGAAAAAAAATAAAAAGATAAAGGAAACCATAGCCCTCGCCAGGTGGTTTAGTTGGTTGGAGTGTCGGCCCATACACCAAAAGGTTACAGTCAGGGCACATACCTGTAGTACACTCAGTTCGGGTTCCATCCCTGGTCAGGGCGATTATGGGAGGCAACCAGCAGCCAGCCAATAGATGTTTCTCTCTCTCTCTCTCTCTCTCTCTCTCTCTCTCAAAATCAATAAACACATGTCCTCAGATGAGGACAGGAAACCATAACAGACCTTAAACACAAGAGGAAAGAATAAAGAGAAAAAAATGGAACCACTAATTGTTGTATCTGCCCTATCACTGTTTGACATCAGCATCTTCTCCTTGTACCTATGCCCTTAAACAATCTTAGTAGGGTAAAGGTACCGTGCTGTCTTATCTTTCTTTTTGAGATAGCCGTTATCAAACATTTTGGTCTCAAGACCCCTTATACTCTTAAAAATTATCAAAGAATTTTGGTCATGTGGATTATACCTATTAAAATTAAGATATTGTTAAAGTATTAATTTATTTAAAAATAATAATAAAACCATTACATATAAGTATAAATAATATAGACTTTATGAAAATTTTGTTTTTCAAAACAAAAAACAGTGAGAACAGAAAGATTTTACAAATGCTGAATTGTCATATCTGCTTCTGTGTGCAATCTTTAGATGTTGTTTTGGTTGAAGTATGTGAAAAAAAAACAACTCTGGATATGCAGTTTAAACAGGGAGGAGTATTTTACTAGCCTTTCAGATAATTGTGGATATTCTTCTTTGATATTGCATTAAGATTCGGCACGTGGCATATACAAAAGATTAGTTGCAATGCAAAATCAAAAATCATTACCAGTAAACTTTCTTACTGTATTATATTAACATCAATTGCATTTGAATGGATACTTTACCTGTGAATTATTTTGTAACATCAAGCATTGGTCATTTTGGGGGTGGGGGGGATGGTTTGCTGAGCTATTCAGATCTTCCATAGGTTGATCTGTTTCATTAAACAATATTTTTAAAACCACAATTATTAATATCATGACTGAACTCATCACAAAGTTATCAGAAGAGTCTTTAAATATTGGGAAGATATCAAGCTCATGTGAAAGGTACAAGTTTTCCAAACTTATAATTTTTACTTGAAATCAAATTTTATGTCATTGGCAACAAATATTATCATTTGTATTCCTTGAAGTGACAGGATTTCTTGGTTCACTTTGGGACACTATCTCTTAATATACCTAAGTATGAATAACTAGTCTATCTCTCAGTTTTAGTAAATTATATTCCCTGAAAAAAGCTGCTAGTTCACCTCACAACTCAAAAAATTGTCTAAGTTCTTTTTCCTTGACAGAGCCATTGTACATGGATATGCAGCAGAAGTCATATCTACTTATATAAAAACCCTGGGTGTAACATCATGGCCAGAACCAAGACCAACCGGAAGGAAGTCAGTCCTGCATAGGTCGTCTTGGAAACGGCTGCACCCTCCCCCAGCTGTTTCCTGGAGGGTGAAGTTTCAGGCAGGAACCCACCCTCGGAGCCGAGCATGAAAGTGAAATGATTTGTAATAGATCTATTATTGAAGCTACCTTTGGAAATACTATATCTATAGATCAGTGGTTTTCAACCTTGGCTGCACATTAGAATCACCTGGGAATCTTTTTAAAATCCTGATTTATGGGCCTCATCCTCCACAAATTCTGTTTCTTTGTTACTAATGTTGTGGCCCCACCCCATAACAAAGAAACAATTTCTGGAGGATGAGGCCCAGGAATCAGGATTTTAAAAAGATTCCCAGGTGATTCTAATGTGCAGCCAAGGTTGAGAACCACTGCTATAGATAATATTAAAAATATACTTAAACGTGCAATTCTTTGTCCAAAAAATGAGCATGTTCAAAAATTAAATGAAGAAAATTTGGATATATACGATGGAGATTTTCACACATATCTGAGTGATGATTCCATTGACTCCACAGATGATGCTGAAAAGAAAAATTTTCCCATTGAATTTCTTAATAATATTACTCCTTTGGGAATGCCGTGTCATAAATTAAAATTGAAAGTGGGTGCAATCATCATGCTATTGAGAAATCTCAATAGTAAATGGGGTCTTTGTAATGATACCAGATTTATTATCAAAAGATTATGACCTAACATTATCGAAGCTGAAGTATTAACAGATCTGCAGAGGGAGAGGTTGTTCTGATTCCAAGAATTAATTTGTCCCCGTCTGACACTGGCCTCCCATTTAAATTGATTCAACGATGGTTTCCTGTGATGCCAGCATTTGTGATGACTATTAATAAATCACAAGGACAAACTCTAGACAAAGTAGGCATATTCCTACCTGAACCCGTTTTTGCACATGGTCAGTTATATGTTGCTTTCTCTCAAGTTTGAAGAGCATGTGATGTTACAGTTAAAGTTCTAAATACTTCATCACAAGGGAAATTAGTCAAGCACTCTGAAAGTGTTTTCACTCTTAATGTGGTGTACAGGAAGATATTAGAATAAGTTTAATCACTTTATCAGTCATTGTTTGCATCACTGTTGTTTTTATATCATGTTTTTGTTGTTTTCATATCATGTTTTTGTTGTTTTCATATCATGTTTTTGTCATTTTTATATCATGCCTCTGTTGTTGTTATATCCTTTTGTTACTGTTTATTTATTAATAAATTTATATATTATTTTCATATACATTTTACTAATTTCCTTTCATCTCTCACACTTCTATTATAGAGAAAGGGCAAATAGCAATATTAAAATATCTCTGCTAATTAATTACCTTTTTAAAAAAATATATATTTTATTGATTTTTTACAGAGAGGAAGGGAGAGGGATAGAGAGTTAGAAACATTGATGAGAATGAAACATCGATCAGCTGCCTCCTACACACTCCCCACTGGGGATGTGCCCGCAACCAAGGTACATGCCCTTGACCGGAATCGAACCTGGGACCCTTGAGTCCACAGGCCAATGCTCTATCCACTGAGCCAAACCGGTTAGGGCAATTAATTCCCTTTTAATGTGCATGAATTTCATGCACCGGGCTACTAGTCTATATATATAAAAGCCTAAGCAACCATTCAACCAGTAGCTATGACACGCAATGACCACCAGGGGGCAGATGCTCAACACACAGGCATGGAAACATGGAACAGACTGAAGAATCTCAGAGGGAAGGGGGGAGGGGGGAGGGCAGGAAGAAATTAACCAAGGTTCTTATATGCATACTAGAGGCCCAGTGCACGGATTTGTGCACCGGTGGGGTCCCTCGGCCTTGCCTGCGGGGATCAGGCCGAAACCAGCAGTCCGATATATATAATTTTGGGCAACAAAATCCCATAAGGATGGAAATATGTCCAAACATCTATTGTCAAAATGCCTTACATTAGAGGTGTTTCTTTCAAAATACATATTTTCTCAGTCATTGTTAAGTGTTCCCTTTCCCTTAAAATGACAAATGTGTTTGTTTTATTTTGTGTCTTATTTCCATACAATTTCTTAGAGAACAGTTTTGCAGATTCTCTAAAAAGTTAAATATACACCTATCATATGACCCATTCTACTCCTAGATAGTTACTCAAGAGAAATAAAAGTATATGTTCATATAAACTCTTGTACATAAATGTTCATAGTAGTTTCATTTGTGTTGGACAAATATTTAAAACAATCTATATATCCATACAATTAATAAGGGGTAGTCCTCAGGCAGGGTAGCATATGCCTACACTATTCATCACTAACTACACTGCCTGTCCATACAGGGCTGCCCTCCAGCTAGGAAGTAGCAGAGTTCTGTTGTGTGGCCTATCCAGCACACACACGCAGACATGTACAAATGTGCACATAAAAGATAACTTACCATCCAGAGAAAGTACTCACTTCCTTGTGGCTCACCCAGTACTTAACTTCTCTATCATGAACCTAAATGTCTTATACCAATGGAATTGTGTCACTGTGCTTTGTTTTCAGACGAAAATAAACATTTGATCATCAGACTCAAGTTATTGGCCCCAGGACGACACTAGTTCAAATCAGAATCATAATACTAGCTTTAAGTGGACTCCAGGGGAATCTTAACTCCTGGCTGCTGTTACCAAGCTAGCTAATCCCCAGGTACCCTGGAGTCACAAAACATCCTATCCAACCACTTCTTTTTATTTTATTTTAAAAATATGGAACGCTTCACAAATTTGCATGTTATCCTTGTGCAGGGGCCATGCTAATCTTCTCTGTATCGTTCCAATTTTAGTATATGTGCTGCCAAAGCGAGCACCCAACCACTTCTTCTTTAAAAAATATATATATATATATTTTACAGAGAGGAAGGGAGAGGGATAGAGAGTTAGAAACATCGATGAGAGAGAAACATCAATCAGCTGCCTCCTGCACACCCCCTACTGGGGATGTGCCTGCAACCAAGGTACATGCCCTTGGCCTGAATCAAACCTGGGACCCTTCAGTCCGCAGGCCTATGCTCTATCCACTGAGCCAAACCCGTTAGGGCCAACCACTTCCTAAATAGAACTAAAGTTCAGGGTCAAACTGCCCTCTTGTGGTAAAACACTGATATCTGTTTGGTCTCAGAAGCCACAACTGGCAGCATCAGTGCCTTAAGGGAGTTTTCCCACCACTACCTGAGGCCTTCCTTGGGCAACCAGAGGGGAAAAGATAACCCTAAAGAAGCAGGGGCAAGGATGAGGAGCAGGGGCACAGCAGCGAGCAGATCATCTTTGAAGTTCTAGTTACTGTTGAACTGTTCAGAAGGAATACAAGGGAGAGTGCAGGTTAGTCCTGTGGAGGAAGATCTCCCAGCAATATCTACAATGGGTACTAGCAAGCCAGTTCTGCTAAATTCAAACAGATAAAACAATATCTGATGCCGCTTACAAATGTGCTGCCTTATGCCTTATACAAACCATGATTTTAAACACAGTTTGCATTAAATATTAAGTTTTATTAAATGCATACCTCCCAGTTCAAGAAAAAGAATATTATTATACTACCTCAAAAAGGCCCTCAGTGCTCTTCCCTGATGGCATTCCTTTCTCCCCACCAGAGGAAATCACTACCCTGAAATTTGTCTGTGGAATCTCCCTGCTTTTCTTTAAGTTATATAAACATGTATGTATAGGCCTGCCCCATATGCAGCCCTGGTGGAGAATATGTGGAAGCCCAGGGACCACATAGCCAAATGTATAAAATGTATCAAGCTAGCATGTTGTGTTTTCTTTTAAGTATGCTTTGTCCTCCTGTCTTGAAAAGTGAGCCTTCCTAAAGATGCGGAAGGCCAGTCAAATATTCCTGATTACCAAAGAGGTTGAGCATTTTTGCATCCTCTACTGTGGAATGATTAAGTATTTTGTGATTTTTCTTTTATTTTTTAAATTGCATTATTGTTTTTCCTTTTTATTGAATTTATTAGGGTGCCACTGGTTAAATAGTTAGTTTTCAGGTGCACAATCCCACAACACTGTACACTGTATTGTGTGTTCACCACTCCAAAGTCAAGTCCCCATCCATTACCATTTATCCCCACTATACCCTTCACCTCCACCCACCTGCCCCCCTCTCCACCACAATCACCTCACTGTTGTCCATGTCCATGAGTGTTTTTTTTTCTTTTTTGATCAATCCCTCTGCCCTCCCCCAGCCACCCAACACCCCCACTCATGTGATTTTTCTAATGGATTGTCTTTTCCTTATTGATTCATCGGAGGGTTTTACATTTCCAGATAGTAACCCTTTGTCCAATTGCAAGTATTGCAAATGCCTGCTCCCAGGTTGAGCTTGCATTTCCACTCTTTTGGAGTACTTTAAAATTTTACTGATTTCAGAGAGGAAGGGAGAGGGAGTGAGAGAAACATCAATGAGAGAGAATCATTGATTGGTGGCCTTCTGCACGCCCCCTACTGGGGATCAAGCCTGCAACCGGAGCATGTGCCCTTCACCAGAATCAAACCCCGGACCCTTCAGTCTGCAGGTTGCTGCTCTATCCACTGAGCAAACCAGCCAGGGCTAAATTTTAATGCAGTTGAGTCTATTAACTTTTTCTAAATTAGTATGTGTAAGAGTTTGAAACCATGTCTAACACATATTATTTATTGTAACTTATTTTCCTTTATGATGTGAACTTTTTGCATCTATTTAATGGACAGAGACTTGACTTGGAATAGTGAACACTCAATACAGTGTACATATGATATGTTGTGGAATTGTGCACCTGCAACCTGTATAATTTTAACAAGTGTCACCCCAATAGATTTTAAAAATACATAAAATTAAAAAATATTTTCCTATCCCAAAGTCATATTTTCCTGTCTTCAAAAACATTTTTTACATTTGCCCTTTACATATAAGTTTTTAATCTACCCGGCATGGATTTTGTGTGTGTGTGTGTGTGTGTGTGTAGTGTGTGTAATGGCTTTATTGAGATACAATTCACATACCATAAAATTCATCCTTTTAAAGTACACAATTCAGTGTTTTAGTATATTCACCCCTATCTAATTCCAGAACATTTTTATCACCCCCCCCAAAAGAAACTCCACAGGCATTGACTTTAATAATGGCATGTATATAACCAATGTCCCAGCACCAATTCTATTCTATTCCATCCTCAATGATTTGCAACAGCATCTGTCACAAATCAAGTTTTTCTATCTCTACAATTTCTGTTAGATCTCTATTCTCTTCCATTGGTCTATTTGTTTATTCCTGTACTGATATGTGCTATCTTAATTACTATTAAAGGCAAGCTCTATCATTCTATCTTTCCTCAGAAGTATCTTGGCTTCTATTGAAACTTAGTACTTCTGTATAAATTTTAGAAATAACTTGCCAATTTCCATAGAAATCCCATTTGGGCCCTAACCGGTTTGGCTCAGTGGGTAGAGCGTCAGCCTGCAGACTCAAGGGTCCCAGGTTGGATTCCGGTCAAGGGCATGTACCTTGGTTGCGGGCACATGCCCAGTAGGGGGTGTGCAGGAGGCAGCTGATTGATGTTTCTCATCGATGTTTCTAACTCTCTATCCCTCTCCCTTCCTTTCTGTAAAAAATCAATAAAATATATATATTTTTAAAAAGAAATTCTATTTGGAAACTTAGTTAAAATGTTAAATCTATGAACCTATTGAGGAAAATTGACATTTAAAATATTGACTCTTCTTTCCATAAAATGGCTATAACTTGCTAATAATTTTTGCATGTTCATGAGTGAAATTGTCATCTTTATTTTTGTACTGTCAGATTTGATAATGAGTTTTATCTATTTTGTGTAAAATTGGAATTTTTTCTGAAAGTTTAGTAAAACTACTAAACTGATCTAGGTTTGGCACTTTATTTGGGGAGAATTTTCACTATTGATTGAATTTCCTTAAAGGTGAAAGAAGGATCATGATTTACATATATTCTTGATCCTATTTGCTCTTTCTAGAAATACCTATATCCTTTTGACCAAAATTTTCAAATATTGGCAAGAAGTTTATTTTAAAATCAATGCATATGACATTTTAATTCTTCATATTGTTTATTTATGCCATCTTTCTTTTATGCTTGATCAAGCTTGTCTAAGTGGTCAATTTTATAACTCATTTTGAATCCCCAACTTCGGGCTTTCCTAATTCTCTCACAGTAAGGTTTTCTTCTTAATTTCTTCTGTTAGCTTTATTATTTCCTTCCTTCCTTCTTTCTTTCAGTTGAAACTTTAAATTTTCAGCTTCATTTTTTCTAATATAAACAAGAAAATACTTGCATTGTCTGCTATGCTGTGTTAGCGCAATGCCAGAAGTTTCTATATAGTTTGTTTTCATTAAGTTCCGAATTATACCCATTATGATTTCCCTTTGATCCCTGAATTGTTTCTAAAGTGTTGGGTTTGTAATATTCACCTTTATTAATTTTATCCTGGATGTGCACACAAGATGTTCTGAATCAGAGATCGATTTCCTATTACTTCAAGTAAATTCCTCTGCCCTCTTTGGTCCAGCCTTAGCCCTGTGGCTATGTGATGTGTCATGGGATTTTTTTCCTATACAAGTGAGGAAAGTGTCAAGTGAAAGCAAATCCAGATGTAGGTATGAGAAGACTATTAGAGAAACTACTGCAATAGGGAGAAAGGACTATTGAAACAGGGGCAGAAAGAATATAGCAATAGAAAGAGTGCTCTGATCATAAGATTTGCAAGCATCTCAAATTTCAAAGATGAGGTGGAAAGAGACTTTTTTAAAATCCTTACCCAAGGATATGTTTTTCATTAATTCCAGAGAGAGAGGGAGGGAGAGGGAGAATATTACCAAGAGAGAGAAACATCAGTGGGTTGTCTCCCATAAGCTCCCCAACTGGGAACCAACCTGTGACCCTTTGGTGCACAAGACAACGCTCTCACCAGTGGAACCATACCAGCCAGGGTGGGATATTTTTAAATAGGAAGAAGTAAACAAGGCTAGAAAAATCTGGGTGTGAAGATGAGCAGATGACCTAATGGGACAACTGATCAGGGAATGTCTTTTTATTTGTGGTCAATTTTCAGGAGGGGTCATTAAGGGGGAACTATTCCACATTCCAGTACAAGGGTCTATGGGGAAGAAGCCTAAAGTTTGGTCAAGTTAGAGGACATTTTATCCAAACTGGTCTGTGGGACAGATAAATTATTTATGAGACCAAGAGTGGGAATTGGAGGGCCTGGGTCTATAAACAAAGGGGTAATGCACAGATATTTCAGTCACAGAGGGAAAAGTAGTTGTTTGCCATACAGTAGGTTGGAGGGTTTAACTGTCTTAGTTTTCCAGGAACACAGGGTTCAAGTAAGTTGTCAGTGGCCAGGCACCCCATAGGCAATGGACAAGGAGATGGGTAGGGGATTGTTTTACGTCACACTACTACCTCTCAACATTACGTCCTGAGTGGGAATGTCCTCGCTGTCATTTGTGTGGGGGAGAATTACAATTGTATAGGATGTCTATCCCAGTAATATAGTCACAGTAGAAGTCATGGCCACAGTGCATCAGAAAAGCCTCAAGGGCCTGGCCAAAATGTTATATTTATCTCCCTCCCTCCCTCGTCACTTTGCCCAGATCTCAAGTTGAACTCAGGTGCCCCTTGTCCCCATTGGACCAAGTATAATAGTAACTTAGGTACCTACATCCAACAAAGCCGTAAAGCTTTGCACCCCTGGTTTCCCTGAGGGCTCCACGAAGTTCCAACAGGGCACAGGGTCTGTGGTCCTTTGGGAAGACAGATGATGGCCACACCTCTAAGATTTCCCTCCTTCAAACCCTTGCAGAACATTTGGTCCTGTCCAAAGGTCCACAGACATCTGGTCTATGCCCAAAGTTCTTTGACATATGGTCGTGTCCAAACTGTCCATGGCGATATTTGGTCCACGCCAATCCATCTACCTAATGCCATGTGCCATTACTAGCTTCTGAAGCAAGAAAAGCTATTATTGGCAAAGCAGACACCACACAATATTGGATCAATGGTATTTTTAATATATTAATCCTGTAAGCCAAAAGTACAAATAACTGATGGGCTATTTAAACCCAGGGTACTTTTCTAAGCATGGATGTTTTGGACAGGCCCAAATATCAAGGATCATTCCGCACAGACCAAATATGCTCATGGATGTTCTGAATGATACCAAACATCAAGGGACTGTTGGCCTGGGTCAAATGTCTCTGTGGATCTTTTGGGCAAGACCAAATGTCTATTAATTCTTTTTTTTTAATCCTCACCAGAGGATATTTCCTACTGATTTTATTTATTTTTAAATGTTTTTTTTAAAATATATTTTTATTGATTTCAGAGAGGAAGGGAGAGGGAGAGGGAAACGCCACTGGGAATCGAGCCCACAACCTGGACACTTGCCCCTGACGGGAATCAAACCTGGGACTCTTCAGTCCGCAGGCCAACGCTCTATCCACTGAGTCAGACCGGCTGGGGCTAAATATGTTTTTATTGATAGAGATAGATACATTGATGAGAAAGGAACATCAACATTGACTGACTACCTCCTGCACACCCCCCACTGGGGATCAAGCCACAAACCCCAGGCACGTGCCCTGATTAGAAATCAAACCTGTGACCTCCTGGTGTATAGGTCAACACTCAACCACTGAGCCACACTGTCCAGGCTTTTCTACTGATTTTAGAGAAAAGGAGAGGGAGAGAAACATTAATATGAGAGAGAAACATCTATCGGTTGACTCCCATACACACCCCAACTGGGGATCGAACCCACAACTGAGGTATGTGCCCTGACTGGGAATCAAACCCCCAAACTTTTGGTGTATGGGACAACATTCCAACCAACTGAGCTACCCAGCCTGTCTACCAATTCTTAAAACAATTTAGATCTGGGTAAAAGGGAAGGGAGAGATATACCAGGGGATGAAAGATAAGAACATTCAGTTTTTGGTCTTCCCAAAGCTGTTTCCTAGGCAGCAAGATCATCATTGCCTATGCATCTATTTTAGCTTTGAGAATCTCCTGATCCAATAAACATGTCTACAAAACTATGGACACAAGAAGCTGTTGTATATAACCTTTATGGGTTTCGTTCTTTAATACCTGAAACTGGGGGGACAATATCAAAGATAAAGTTTCTTTCAGGTAGGGGTAATATTTTAACAGTAGTCAACCTACCAGCTTTAGGCTACAACTTTTCCTACTGTCTCTTGGGGCTAATTGTATTGAATAGGGTTCGGTATTTTGAAGATTACTTTCTTTTGTGGTTCTTTATCATCTAGAAACCTCATGCCAGTGTTTAAAAATAAAATGCATTTTAAGTGATGTCAGAGAGAAGCCATACATTTTAAATATCTATTAGTATAGATAACATTTAACATAATTTTAAAAGTTAATGATTCTATAAATTACATTAAAGAAGTTAAAAGTTCCTCTAAGCAGTATTTTTCAAGAACTGTGGCAGAGCTTGATTATGATGGGAATAACAGAGAATCTCTGACTATTCTTGCTCGTCCTTAAACTCTGGATAAGTAACGAATTACAGGAAATGTAGCTCAGGACATCCTAAAAAATGCAGCCTTGGGAGACAGAAGCAATTAAATTTTATCTCCAGCTTTCCATGGAGAGAATCAGTAGATTCAAGGATATCCAAGAGCTGGATGAGTAATCATACTTGATAATGCTGACACAAATGTTAGCAATAACAAACTAAAGTGCAATAGAGAAAGTCATATTGAAGTAACTGATGGAGTGGAAGTATGTTCTGGTTAGATTACAATGTAGCAATAAAGGTTGAGAATTTACCAAGACCAGAAGACAGAACCTTCAGATAAATAAAAAGAACAGAAATTAATCGATGACTCAGGAAACATACTTCACTGCTGAAATTAAGAGGAAGAATGAAAAGTTGAAAAGTTATAGGAAAAAAGTAGTTCAAAATGAAGAAAAATTTTCACAATAGCATGGGAATTCCATAGAGAAACAAGTGCGATCTACTAGAGTGGGTATGAGGTTGTGGAAAAAGAGGAAAGTTTCCATAAAAGTGACCTAATCTCTTGTTCAGCCACACTAATTCTGTGTTTCTTAAAAGCTACAGGGTTTCAAACGTTCCTAGCCCAAGCTCCAAATTTCTACAATGTGACCTCTAAAGGGGCAGAAGGACACCAACCTAAATTGAAATGTCCCGTGTTCTGCACTTACCACCTCTCCTCTGGCTTGAGGGATGTTTTTATTTGTAAAAAGACTGTAGAATGATAAAAATAAAGATAGACATTATGTCAAAACAGAATTTTATAGTACAGTTGTTTAATTAAATTATAATCATTAATGCAATAGCTGCCTCAATTTCATTCAGATAATAAAAAATGATATAATGATGGTTTAAAGCTGATTCAATCACAATTTTACAAGCTAATTTATCAAGAGTGAAAATAGAAGGCTATTAAAAATAGTGAAAAAGATAACATGTTATAGTGCTTAATGTTTCTGTAACTGTTGGCAAGGCTTACATCTAAATCTGATACAGAATTCTTCATGGCATTGAAACAGTTCTTTCTTCATGGCATTGAAACAGTTCTTTCCTCAGCCACATGCTATGTATGGGCACTATGAGTCTGGAAGAGACTGGCTGTGGGTACTTCTTGTCTTCAGCTGTGACTGCGCAATGTCAGCAAGTGCACTTTGTATCTTTTCTAGAAGCATGTCCCCTCGATAAACAACATCCTCCAGACATGTAGCAGCCTCATGGTTTTCTTCTTCTAGCTTATACAAGCTTGCAGCCTTTATAAGACACAAATTTAAAAATCTTTTGAGAAATGAAAAATTTGGAGATTAATAAGAGCTGAGAAAGAAAGAAACTGGGCAAGTATTTACTTTTAAATCTGAATGACTATGCAGGCATCGTGAGGGAGCTTTCAGTGGCAAAAATTCTAAAATCAGGGAACTATTAAAAGTTTCCCTGCCCTAGCCGGTTTGGCTCAGTGGATAGAGCATCAGCCTGAGAGGTCCCAGGTTCAATTCTGGTCAAAGGCACATGCCTGGGTTGCAGGCTCGATTTCCAGTGGAGGGGGAGGGGGGAGCAGGAAGCAGCCAATCAATGATTCTCTCTCATCATTGATGTTTCTATCTCTCTCTCCCTCTCCCTTCCTCTCTGAAATCAATAAAATGTGATTTCATTTTATATAGTACCCATAAACAGGCAAAGTAAATCTTAGTGTGTATACATGCATACTTCAGTGGTAAAACCACAAAGAAATGCAAGAAAAAATTGTCTTAGGGAAGTGGTTTGTTAGGATGCTTATGGGTTGTTGGAATTATACCAGTGTTTGATTTATACTAATGCATTAATCTTCATATTTATGAAAAAAAAAAAAGTTGCCCTTGTGTGAATTATTTAAAACAATAAATTTTAATTAGAGATCTCTGGATGTCTATATATGACTCCTTCCACACTGCTTTTGGACACTACTATTCTACTCCACATCCAGAATGCCATCCTCCTCTCATTCTTTGCTAGGTAAAGAGCCAAACTGAGAAAAATAGGAAGAGTCCTTATAACTCAAAATTGGAAAACTATATATACACCAGAGGCCCAGTGCACGATATTCGTGCACGGGTAGGGTCCCTAGGCCTGGCCAGTGATCAGGGCTGATCTGTGGGGCAACCAGTGGGGCGATTGTGGGGGCCCCCGCTGGCACCACCTTGGCCAGCCTAGCACCACCTGCTTGCCGGCCCTGCCACTTGCCGCTGGTTGCCTCCCTCTGCGGGGTGACCAGGGAGTCCCTGTTGGCACCCACCTTGGCTGGCCTGGGGCCTGAGGGCTGGGGGCTGCTCCTGCGTTGAGCATCTTCCCCCTGGTGGTCAGTGCGCATCATAGCGACCAGTCGTTCTCCCATTCGGTCAATTTGCATATTGGGCTTTTATTACATAGGCTATTCAGTGCAGTCTTTAACATTCTACACTAATCCACAGTGAATGAAACTCCCACTTTAAAATTCAATCTTAAACTTTAAATATTACAACAAACAGTATTAAATCTATCTCCTTTAATTCAAATTCCCTATTAGCAAAGTACTCAAAGGAAAAGAGATTTTTACCTGTAAAGCAGCTGTAGATTCTTCACTTGGCAAGGAATCTATCAAAACATCAATGTCTTTTGCTGTTCGTGCAATCAGTGCAGCAAAAAGCTGTGCATATTCTAGAAAAAGACACTACTAATTTAGGGTATTAGAGAAACTTAAGTTTTCAGAAACAGAAACTAAACATTAAGTTAATGAAACCAGAAAACTTAATATATAACTTTTCTATACTAGGCTTCTAATGATTAATGTGTAATTTTAACACATCAAACCTAATACATGTTTAAGAATTACCCTTTAATATTAACTCAAATTGGGAATTAACCATAACATAGATCCCTTCTTAGGGCAATATAGTGGTCACTTGAATAAAAAAATCTATAAGTGGGATGCCTTCTTTATTAAGATCCCAGAAGTGCCCTTGCCAGTTTGGCTCAATGGTTGGAGCACTGGCCCCCCCAGACTGAAGGGTTCAGGGTTCAATTCCAGTCAAGGACATGTACCTTGGTTGCAAACACGATCCCGGCTCTGGTTAGGGTGCGTGTAGGAGCAAACCAATTGATGTGTCTCTCCCCCTCCCTTCTACTCTCTCTAAATTCCTCAGGTGAGGATTAACAAAAATACAAACAAACAAAAATAAAGTTGATTTCTAAAAAAAAAAAAAAATCCCAGAAGTAAAATTCAGTTCAATTCCTACAATTTTTCCTCTACAGGAATAACAATCTGTTATTTGACATAAACAGAACTGTGACATGTTATGTCAAATTGATTATAACAAACTAATTTCCTTTATGACAAAGCTTACAATATTCTCACACAACAATATTTTTGAAAGCTACAAATAAGCCACATTTCTCAATAAATCTAATTTTAAAAGATTACAATAATATGAGAATCAAACTAAGAGAAGCCAAGAAAACGACTTACCTTCTGTAGGATTCGCTGGCTGATCTTTGTTAATTGCTGTCTGAATATTACTAAAAGAGGCAGGAGGACCACACTGCTGCAACACTCCAATGGCATTACAAAACTGATCTGCAAGCTTGAAGCCAAAGGAAACATGTCAAAGTTATAAAGGATTTTATTGGTAATGCAACAAGTTTCTATAATAATGATCTCCGAGCAAGGGAATAAAACAGAAAAAAGTAATTTTGGATAAAATTAGCCAGTTATTAACAGCGATTAAATGTTCTGACCATTCAAAGAAATTATGTTTGGTAGCAATCTACTTGAAACAGTTAAAAAGAAATACAAAATAATTTTTCTTTTCTTCCCAAGGTAATAAAATGATAAGAGAAATACATGCCAATACTTGTTGCCAGCACAAGTAACGACTTTTTTTGGGTAGGAGTGGAAAAAAGCAAATTTGACTGGCAAATATCTAAGTATAGCTCCAAGGTAAATAAAATAGTATGTGCAACTCATGTACAAGTATTGATCCTTTTTTTGAGATCAGCGTAGTTACAAGTCTAAAGAAATAGTGGGAAAAAGATAGTACCTAAATATTTAGAAATGTTTTTCTTCATGACTCGAGTTTTCAAACTCCTGGTGCTCTAAAACTATTCCATAAGCAGTTTTGAAGATCTAGAATACTAATTCTTTACCAGCTCCAAACTCCCTGCCTCCCCACCAACTTCTATTAATAGTCCTGACCTCTCAAATCTCAATTCCTTATTTTCAATCTGTGAATAAGCATTTCCACTAAATTTCTCTGCCATTATTTGAATGACAGAACTCAATGTCAATTGTTTCCTTTAATATCTAATTTGTACTGAGATTCTCCTAGTCAACCAGTACAACTTCAGGCTCTTACTTTCCTTTTGTCTCTAATCCTGCTAATACTACAAATTTTGCCCTTTTCTCCTATCATCGCTGCTGCTATCTTGGTTCAACCAATTACCTCACATAAGAATTGTTATAATAGCCTCCTTACTGTTTTCTAGTTCACTATGTTATTTTACCCTGCTTAAGCATTTTGAGCTCACCAAGCATGAGCTTCAAGATAAATCTCCAATTCTTCAGGCTGTTTCACAGCTTTCAATAATACAAGTCAACTCTACTTAATCATTTTCTACTGCTCCTTCATATATACCTGACTAGTGATAAGCTCATTCCTAAATATGCTGCTTTGGCTCACATTTTACAAATGTAACAGAGCAGCAGTGAGTGCTTAGAAACTGTACAAACATGGATTCTAATTCTGGTTCTAGTAACTTGGGAACATTCTCACATTACAGCATTGTTATGAGGAACAGAGAAAACACAAAAAATATTCAACACAGTGCTTCAAAAGCTCTCAAGATATATTTACTCAACAAATATTATCAAAAATCAATTTTTTGACATGTACTGTATATGTATAAACATTACAGAGATACAGAGAACTAGACAGTTTCTGCCCTTACAGAGTTCTTAGAGTGTAAAACAAATGTTATCTTGGTGGGATTATGAATGAATTTTTGAAATAATGTTAACATTTTAATAAAATTATATAGACATAAAACTCATTAAAAATATTTTAATAATTTTACAAATAATTGTAATTCAGATAAATGCTAAGAAGATTCCCTCTATTTTAGGGAATTTACTCTATATTCCAATTTACTACAGCACTTACAGCTAAAACACTTGATTCAATTATACCTCCCTAACCATATACGGCTTTTACATTATTTAAAACTAGAGGCCCAGTGCACAAAATTCATGCACTGAGGGGGTGGGGGTCCCTCCTCAGCCCAGCCTGCATCCTCTCCAATCTGGGACCCCTCGGGGGATGTTCGACTGCCTATGGGATTGGGCCTAAACCGGCATTCAGACATCCTTCTCACAATCCGGGACTGCTGGTTCCCAACCATTCGCTTGCCTGCCTGCCTGCCTGATCACCCCCTAACCCAGTGATGGCAAACCTATGACACGCGTGTCAGAGGTGACACGTGAACTCATTTTTTTGGTTGATTTTTCTTTGTTAAATGGCATTTAAATATATAAAATAAATATCAAAAATATAAGTCTTTGTTTTACTATGGTTGCAAATATCAAAAAAATTCTGTATGTGACACGGCACCAGAGTTAAGTTAGGGTTTTTCAAAATGCTGACATGCCGAGCTCAATAGGTTCGCCATCACTGCCCTAACCACTCCCCTGCCAGCCTGATCGACGCCTAATTGCTCCCCTGCCGGCCCGATTGCCCGAACTGCCCTCCCCTGCTGGCCTGGTCACCCCCAACGGCCCTACCCTGCTGCCTGGTTGCCCCTAACTGCCCTGGTCGCCCCCAACTGCCCTCCCCTGCCGGCCTGGTCGCCCCCAACTGCCCTCCCCTGCCAGCCCAGTCACCCCCAACTAACCTACCCTGCCGCCTGGTTGCCGCCAGCCCAGTCGCCCCCAACTGCCCTCCCCTGCCAGCCATCTTGTGACCACATGGGGGCGGCCATCTTGTGAGAGGGTGTGATGGTCAATTTGCATATTGCCTCTTTATTATATAGGCTATCTCTTGAGTATATGACATCTTTCTAATCAGACTGTAAACTCTGTAAGCATCTCTCTGTAAACATGACATGAGCTTATATATACTGTAGGCACTCAATACTAGTAAACCTAGAGGTTTCCCTCCAAAATCCAATAACCAGCATGCCAACCCTGGCGTTAAGGCCATATTAACTTTGTTTTCACTCTCCTTCTGGCTACAAGACAGGTATGGATATGGAACATTTCCCTAAATATCATTTCTATCCAACAGCATCACTCCGACTGGGTTTTGTAAAACCTCCAAGGAGTATCTTCCTGAGGGAGGTTGTCTGGCAACCCAGGAAAGTCACCACTAGGTAGAATTTATCTTGGTGAATTCATCTACATTTAGGGGCTGGTCCCCTCGGCCTTGAAAGGTCGTCTTTTATACACACACGGGGTAGATCACTTTCTCACAAGCAGATGCACTCTTCAAGTGTTCAAAAACATGCAACAAAACTTTGCAGCAGCCTGCGTGAAAACACTGGCAAGGGGCCGGGTACTCAGGTTTTCCAATCAGCATGTTCTCTCTCTTTTCAAAGGCATCTTACCCGGGACATCAAAGTATAAACAGAATGACAATGAGAAATATAACTATCAATAGAAAACTATTAACTATTAATGGTAATAAGTACACGAATCCTATGGTTTGCAGATATGTTCCACGTGGGCATAACAGGAACAACAATCAGGAGGAGGAAAGTAGGGGGAACGGGGGCTGCTTACAAGATAAGATACGCCCTTCAATAGGAGGTAGGCTTTTGGGGAGATACTAAAGAAGACTTAAATGAATGGAAATATACGAGGATTAGAAAACTCACTACCATTGAGATGTCACTTTCCTCCAAAACTGTTTTATGCTGGGGAGTGGCCAAGGCATGGGGCGAGATTCGTGGTCTTTACAGGTGCCAACTGAGAGGAAACAAAACTTCTCACCTCGCCATCACTCCCGCGCCAACACGAAAGCTTTGGCAAAGGATACACTCGGCCAACAGCCATTGATCCAACCACCAAAGCACAGGTTCTCCCCCGCGGGTTAAAATTGATTAGCGGGGAAGCGCGGCCGCCACTTCTCCCCGCCTCCCAAACGGGAAGAGATCCTATCAGCATCCCTGACAAAACAGCTGTTCCCGGAGAACCGGACAGGACCCGGAGGTCTGAGAGGCCGGATACAGAGAACCTCCCGTCCCCGCGGGGAGGCCGCGCCGCGCCCTCCGCCGCCCTCCGCCCCGCGGGCAGCCGGCCCCAGCTCCCCGCGCCCGGCCGCTTTTTGCAGAAGCCGTTTCGGTCCGCCCTCCCACTCCCGGGTGTCGCCTCTAGAGCCCCTTTTCCTCCCTCGCTTTACCGAGAAAAGGGGAAAACGGAGACTAATCGAGTGGAATTGCTCACCGAGTTCACGGCGTCCTGCAGCTGCGTGAGCCGGTCCGCCATGTTTCTCTCCTGAGTGAAAGGACGCTGCGGCTGCTGGCACGCGATTGGGCAGCGCTAGGATGCGTCGTGGCCAATCACAGGGCCGCGTTCTCGGGGTGGGTGGAGTCGAGCACAACTTGACAGGTAGGACTTGGCTGAGGCTTATTACTCACATCACTTCGACCAGCTCCATGGAGAAAGGCCTCCGCTGCGTCTATTTTCAATAACTTGGGGGCTGTCTGGGGCCCTCTGGCTTTGGGAGCTAACATACTCTACTGTTTTCCAGGCTTCTAGGTCGTAAACACTTTACGGAGATTAGGTTCTGCGGTTTTTAAACGTTAATTTTCCCTAACCTCCCACGTATTCCATATATATATATATACATATATATATATATTGATTTCAGAGAGGAAAGGAGATGAGGAGAGAGACAGAAACATCAATGATGAGAGTGAATCATTGATCGGCTGCCTCCCACTGGGGAACGAGCCCACAACCCCTGGTTCATAGGTCAAGGCTCAACCACTGAGCCATGCCAGCCCGGCCCATGTATTCCTTTTTAAACATCTACTTGAGTATTTATTTTACATTGCTTTTGCTTTCTAGATGAACCACAAAACATACACAGCAAACAACTCAAGAATACTTGAGAGTCACAATACTGACTTAGACCTCAACAAATACAAATTAAAAATCACCCGAATATCCGGAATGGCTGGGTTAGGGTGCCTCCTCTGTTGTTTTTGAGAAAGGCCTTTTTCCGAGTGGAGACTGGGTGTGTGCTTTAATTCTGAGTGTGTGCTGGGGAAACTGACTGAAACAATTAAGTACAAAGTGAGCGGTATTGCCTGTGTTGGAAGAGTACAGAGAAGGAAGGTCTCCGTTCGCAGAAGTGAGAAGAGCATTTGGAGTTAGCGGGTAAGATGTGAGTGTAGCAGCTAATACCCATCTCTTGTTTGTGTGATTGAAGGAAATCAGTGTGACGGTTAGTGGAGAGGAGAGTGGAGGTTTACAGGGTGTAGTCGGAAGAGAGAGGTTCCTGGAAAATAAGCGACAGGCACAGGAAGGGCAGGTTCAATTTTCTAAAAGATGAACTGTGCAATTTAGACTTAGAGTTGGGATCTATTGGGAGTTTAAGGGGGATGAGGGACAGTATAAACTTGGTATTAAGGGAAGTTAGCCTGGGGATAGTGGGAAAGAAAATTGCCTGGAATCAGCCAATGACTGGTTTGTGGACTTGAAACAGACTCATTCTCTTTCTCAGGCTATCTCCGATTATCCTCCTGGGATAGGGGGAAAATGAGGGAAACTGTCCATGGAGAATTTAGCTTTTTGGATCTACTAGGACCCCAAACTAGGAAGCTAACTGGGAAGCTCCACTTCTGCTTCACCTCCTCTCTCATTCCCAAATAATCCTATATAATAAAAGGCTAATATGCAAATAGACCGATCGGTGGAACAACCAGAACAACCGAACAACCAGTCACTATGACATGCACTGACCACCAGGGAGCATGTATGGGACATGGTGGGCGTCAGCCATGGCAGGATAGTGGAGCAGGTGGCCTGTTGCTGTCATCAGGGTGAGCCTCTGGTGGTTACTGAAGATTCTTTGCTCCTGTGCACCTTGGTCCCGCCCGGCACTCGCACCTGCTGCCAGCACTGGCCCCACTGGCACCTGCTGCCGGTGCCCAGGCCAGTTCCAATCGCTTGGCACCATCAGCGGGTGGCTGCCAGCCCTGATTGCCCTTGGGGGCTTCTCCACCTCCTCCTGCTCCTGAGGGGCAATCAGGGCAGCAGCCGCAGCTTACACCTGCTAATGGCGCCGGCCCCACTCGCACCCGCTGCTGGTGCCAACCCCAATAGCTCTGCACCAGCAGTGCATGGGAGCAGTGGTGGGAGAGGGGCTGCTGGCAGACAGGGGACTGGAGGCTGCAGAGGGAGGGGCCGGGTGGGGGCATGGAGGATGGGCCGAGACCTGCCCCTGTGCCTACCACAGCCTCACAGCCCACAGTTCCTTTCAAGGTGCACAAATTTGTGCCCTGGGCCCCTAGTATTAATAATATTAGGTCCCTGTTGGGACCTTATTCAGAACCTTTGGTGAGGCACCTGCCCCCATACTGGAATTAATGAGAGATAACTCCAGTTTGTTTTACCTGTAATTTGGGGTAATTGGTGATGTTTTCCTCCCACCCCCAGTTGAGCATGTACCTTATTTATTGATTGCCTGCCATGTACCAGGAAGTATGTCTAGGTTTGCAAACACAAATAAGCTAGACTCACCAGGAGGGTTTTGCAGTTATCCAAGAATGTGTAGGTATTGACCCTGATAAGAGAAGAAAGGCTATTTAAAAAAATATTTTTATTGATTTCAGAGAGGAAGGGAGAGGGAGAGAGATACAGAAACATCAATGATGAGAGAGAACCATCGATCAGCTGCCTCCTGCATGTCCCCTACTGGGACTGAGCCCGAAACCCAGGCATGTGCCCTGATTGGGAACCGAACCGTGACCTCCAGGTTCATAGGTTGACGCTCAACCACTGAGCCACACTGGCCGGGCAAGAAAGGCTATTTTTGAAGGAAAAATTAACATGGATTGATGACTGCTTGGATATAAAGGAATGAATGAGAAAACCCACTAAAGGAGCATACTAAGTTTTGTAACCTGATTGAAAAGGACTGAGGTGCCTGGGGTAGAGCAGCCATTTCATGACCACTCATGTTATGACACAGCTTTTGTTCTGCCATTCATTATCTTTCTAGCAGGCTTTCAGTAGCTCCACAGAGACCTCAGGTTCATGTCCAGCCATCTCTGACTGCTTTTCCAGGTTCACTGTCTTTTGGCTGAAATACAAATAAGCATATGCTTGGTGTTTGCGTATTTCCTTAGACTCCTTGCAATCCCTAACTATGCTCTACCGTTTCACACTTCTGAGCACACTGTATAAGGTACATATAATTCCCTCTTCCTTGTATGAAACGCCCACACTTCCATCCTTACCTCCATTTTGTCCCTTTGTTGACTGGTCTCTCAACTTTCAAACTGTATTTTAAATATCTCCTTCTTTGTAAGACTTTCTCTCAAACTCTAGTTAATTGCTCCCAATCTTCATCACAATTGTTCCTTCTAGTACATCTATTATTGCACTTAGCGTACTGAGGTGTAAGTCATACATTACTCTGATTCACTCAGCACCATGAAATACTTGGGGGCAGGTAACATATTTTAATTGTTTCCATATTTCCAATAACTAGCACCAAGCTTGTAGCCTGGCACATAGAAACCATTGAATAGTATATTTATGGGCTGAATGAATGAACTGCCCATCATAATGATTTCCATATAACAGTTACGAAATAAACATTTATTGAATGTAATAAAAACAAAGTAATGTAAGTTGCTACCCACAAGAAGAACATGAGTTTAAAAATACAGAGCGAATAGAGTGGAATAGGCTAAATGGGCAAGTTTCATAGCGGTCTTTTCCTGCCTTACCCCTGGATCCCTGCTGTCATCTCTGTCCAAGATGTCTTGAGTTCCCACTCCTCCCTCCCTCCCTCCCTCCCTCCCTCTCTCTCCCTTCCTTCCTTCCTTCCTTCCTTCCTTCCTCTCTTTTCTAGCCCTTAAGCAGATTTTAAGACTGTAGTTATCTACTAGTATATCTTGGATTAGGGAATCTTCTCAGTTTTCAAGTTTCCTTTAAATTCATAGAAATAACAAACTCATCTGCCAAGCTGCTGAGCCCACTTGCTCAGGTCTCCACTGGAACTGAGTAAGGGGCCCAGCAATCATCCTCCCAGGCTGTCACAGTATTTCAGAGCCAAGAGAATGAGACCCTCTTATTACTGTTGATATGTATCTGTCATCAGCTATCCTCTGCAGGCATGGGGCACTGCAATGCGGAGGAATAGAGGAGAGAGAGTAGGGTTAGTTCAGGGAACTGCAGTTAATGCAGTGTGGCCAGCATAGAAGAGTTTGAGTTTAGTTGCAGCAGAACCCGAACAGATAGAGCTATATGATGAAATACTATATGAAGAGCTATATGGTGTAATACTCAGGAAAATGGGCTCTTATCCTGAATGCTTTTATAAGAAAACTTTTAAAACTATACATATCTTCTCAAAAGTACTTTCTTATTCAAAAACAATACATGTTCAAAGTAATTTTTTTTACAAAGAACAGACATGTGCAAAGAAAATAATTCTTAATCCAATCACCTTTACAATTTTTAACATTTTGACATATTTTTCAACCTCTCTTTAATGAATATAAGCATGAATGCACATTTAAATGAAAACAAATAAGGCTTATACTATATATATTTATTACTTTGTAACTTGCCTTTTCATAAACACTTCCCAATCAGTTGCCTTTGAAACATGATTGTTGAAGGGCTACACAGTATTTTATTATCTGCATGTATCACAGGTTATTTAATTAATTCCTTATTGTTGGGCATTTAGGTTGTTTTTGTTTTTTTTCTCTGCTGTAAATAACATCTTAATGAACAGTTTTGTACACTAATTTTAAACATCTAATTTTTGGTACATATTTATAGGCTTAAATCTAAAAGTGGAATTATATCAAAGCTATGAATATTTTAAAGATTTTGGATGCAGATTATGCTATAAAAAGTTGTTTCAAGTTACACTCCTTCTAGTCCTATGGTAGAATGTCTGCTTCTCAGCTCTTTCATCCATACTGAATGTTCTCATTCTTTTAAAATATTTACAGCTTATTTCCTTAATTTGATTTTTTTTACTAGTGAGTTTGAACTTCTTTCATGTTTTTATTAGCCACTTATATTTCTTTCTTTGTTTGTGTGTGAAATTTGCTATTCATGTCCTTTGCTAATTTTTATCTTTTTTTGTCAGCTTGACTTTACATATTGTTTAGGGTGTTTTTTTTAACTTTCATGAAATTTAAATTTTTAAATAGCCAGACCTACCAATCTTTCCCTTATGGTTTCCTTCTTCGCTTTCTTTTTTTACAAAGTTCCTCCCCTGAACCCTCCCAGATTCCAAATGATTTTGCTTAAATAAATTCTTAAAATTAAAAAAAGAGAGAAACCATTCTGAGATCAGTTTTCTTAAAACAAACAAACAAACAAACAAACAAACGTATTTCTTGTAGCTGTTATGATGTACATATTACTTTGGGATTGAATTTTAACAGTGTGGGAGTTTTAAGCCTCTTTCCCCACTATCAGAACACCAATTTATTGTGTAATCCATCGCTGGTTCAAAATGCTACCCTTATCATCATAGCTCCTGTCATCTTCCTGGGATTCCATCTCCTGACAGTTACAGGAATGGGGGGGGGGGGGGGCATGTGGGAGAGTGAACAAATATCCTAGGGAATAGACAGTGCTACCAAGGTGTGAAAATTTAGATCAGGCAGATAGAGAACATACGGTGTTTGCTATGGAGTTTTAGCTTAGTGGTGGATTAAGTACATACATACGTAATTTTCAAGATAGTTGCTCATTAAAATATATAAATGAAAATTTTTAGCGGCAGGAAAAGGAAAGCAGGGCAATCTTCCCCAAATAACTTTGTCTGTAAATCCAGTTCCACACGCGAGCCACCTGTCACATGGACTCCTGCCCTTTAAAAACAGCACCACTCAGGTATGAGATCTGCGAGAGGAAGTTCAGATGAAGGTCTTGAGTCTTCCAGGACATTTTGCTTAGAGAAAACGGAACTTTATTTTAAAATACGGTGCTCATTACCAGCGCAGTAACCGCTACAGAAACAGCATGGCCCCCTCATTTTTATACTGACATCCGTCTGCGCCGCTAAGGCGATTGCAAGCGGGGAGGGACTGGGGAAGAGGGAATTATTTTTGCGTTTTGAGCACCCGATTCCTCCTTTTTATTTTCTTTTTGCAAAAGACCGTTAAGGTCGGGGACAGGAGCCTCGAAACGTTAGGCCGCAGCACAGTTATTTTTACTGTAACGGTGGTTTTCGTAAATGGGAGAGATAAAAAAGGGAGAAGTGCAGGTTACATCACATAACTTCCTGGGGTCTCCCCTGGCCCCGGGCGGAGATCCTGGGAACGCCGCCGGCTGCGAGGCCGCCTCGCGCCACTGGGCGGCGCACTCCCCCCTGGAAACCTCCCTCCGTCGCCCCCGCCCGGGGCTACGGAGCAGTGACGTCAAGGGGCGGGACGGAGACGGGGTGCCCGGCGGCAGCGGGGGCGATCGCCTTCAGAGGGAACCTCTGGCTGCGGCGGGCGAGTGCGGCCGTGGTTGCTGGCCAGCCCCGCGGCCCTGGCTGGTGTGCAGCGCGAGCACCTGGCGGGCGATGGCGCCGAGCGCGAGCGGCCCCGGGTGGCGAGGGCGAGGCCCCGGGGCCCCGAGCGCGCCGCTCTCCGACGTCGACATCGGCTCTGGCGGCGCCGGGCCCGGGCGGCTCGGGGGCTCCTTCGGCTGATGGCGCTGGCGGCGCTGGCATCGCAGCCCGGGGTGGCCGGTGGCGCCGAGACCGTCGGGAACGCCAGCGTGGGTAAGGTCGGGGCGCCTCCCTTCTGCACCACAAGGGGCCTTTGCATTTCTTGCAAGGTCGAGGTCCACCCCAGGGTCTGTGCGCCCCGCGGCCGAGGCGGCGCGTTCGGAACCGGCAGGAAGGGGTCAGGGTCCTTCGTGCAGAAGGACATTCCCTTTGCGAAGGAGGCGTCCTCACTCCGGCTGTGGAAGTGGGAAGAGATGCGTAACTCTCTTGTTCACACACATTCCTGTCCCCCTCGGGAGGGGAGCAGCCATGTTTGTGGGTTTCATTTGACACTTGAAAGCACCTCTTGGCTCCCGAGTGGCGTGGCTGAGCCGCGGGGACCGTCAGGCGTGCAGAACCGAGGGCGCTGCGAGCAACGGCCCCGCGGACCGCGCAGGGTTTTTACTTCCCAGTGGAGATGCTTTGCCAATTGGTGAGCTCGACGGAGTTGACAGGAAAAGCGGACTCCGATCGGGCTTTAGATCGTAGGTCATGTGCTTGGCTGAATGGGTTTTATAAGTAATTCGTGGTTTGTTAACATACACGCTGTGAATAGCACTAACTGTGCCAGGCTGATAATCACGTGCTTTTCCCGTGAGGTTAGGCGCATTCTTAGTTTTGCTTGGAGCATTAAGAGACTACTTACAGTTCTGAAACATTATATTTTCTGAATAATGTGATTGTGCTCCTAAATACTTATCTTTGAAAAGCTCTTGTGCAAACTGAGTTCTAGAATCTTTGCATAGGACTTAAGGCCAGAGCTGAAAAGGGCAAGTTCTATTTTTGCAGGAAAAGAAAAAATAAGCCTTTTTTTTTTTTTTTTATGGGGCACTACATTCACTGCAATGCAGAATGTGCCAGGTGCTTTTTCATGGCAGTGTGTTATTTTTTTGTTTTTAATCCTCACCCGAGGATATTTTCCCACATGACAGGACAACATGTGGGAACTTAACTGCTGAGTGATAATTAAAGCTGATGTGCCCAAGTCGGTTTGGTTCATGAATAGAGCCTCTGCCCATGGACTGAAGGGTCCCGGGTTGGATTCTGGCCAAGGGCATGTACTAAGGTTGCAGGCTCAATCCCTGGCTCTGGTTGGGGGCACCTGTGGGAGGCAGTCAATCTATGTGTCTCTCTTACATTGATGTTTCTCTCTCTGTCTCCCCCCCCTCCCTTCCACGCTCTCTAAAATTCAATGGGAAAACATCTATGGGTAAACATTAATAAAACTAAAACAAGCTGATGTTCTCCACATCAGGCAGATAGAAATGAACAAAGACTGCCCTAACCGGTTTGGCAGAGTGTCGGCTTTCAGACTCAAGGGTCCCAGGTTCGTTTCCCGTCAAGGGCATGTACCTTGGCTGCGGGAACATCCCCAGTAGGGGGCGTGCAGGAGGCAGCTGATCGATGTTTCTAACTCTATCCCTCTCCCTTCCTCTCTGTAAAAATGCAATAAAATATTTTTTTAAAAAATTAGCAAAGACTTAGTTCAAGACTTGCAGTCTCCTCATTTGTTTCGATTTGAGGACTCTGATAACTAGACAAACTGAAGGAATTAAGCAACTGCTGTAATTTAGGAGGATTTACCCATCTTTCCCAGGAAAAGCTAACTTGCACCACAGGGGTAGTGGCTCAAAAGCCAAATAAATCTTTGAAGGTGGCAGATCAAGTTTCTAGAATGAGGAAGGTGCTTTCTGTGGCCAGCAGGGCACAAGAGGTGCACCACACGTTTAAACAGTGTTCCCTTGTCTCGAAGTTCCAGTTCTCTGCTGCCTTTAATGTCTTTTGTTATTGTTTGTTTCACATCCATTAACTTACATAGAATTACATAGTAATTGGAGGTGAGCACAATGTCGTTTGAACTTCCTAATATTTGTGCTAATGATAATGCCATAAGTAAGGTAGCAGGCCATTTTTGAAGTTAGTTGCAAGTGGTCTCTTTCTCTTGAAAGGGTGTGAAAGATGCCCTGGCTGGTGTGGCTCAGTTGGTTAAGCACATCCCATGCATCAAGAGGTCACAGGGTTGCAGGCTTGATCCCCAGTAGGAGGCATGCAGCAGGCAACCAATCAATGTTCCTCCCTCTCCCTTCCTCTCTTTCTAAAAAAATCAATAAAAACATATATTTTTTTTAAAAAAAGTATGTGAAGAGTAATATGCACATTTTGTGTTTCCTTTCAGCTTTTAGTGCTAATGAAAACACATAAGACATAAATGAGAAATTGGGCTCCGCCGACATGGCTCAGTGGTTGAGCTTTGACCTATGAACCAGGAGGTCATGGTTTGATTCCCGGTCAGGGTACGTGCCCGGGTTGTGGGCTTGATCCCCAGTGTAGGGCATGCAGGAGGCAGCCCATCAATGATTCTTTCTCATCATTGATGTTTCTCTCTGTCCCTCTCACTTCCTCTCTAAAATCAATAAATATATTTTAAAAAATAATAAATAAATAAATGAGAAATTGGGAGGGGCTGTTGCATGTTGACCAGTTCAAGTAGCTAAATTAACTGCTTTTGTTTTTAATATTTAATCTGAAGAGAATTATGAAGACAGCTTTCACAAATCTCTCCTAGAATTTGGTTGTTGTATGAAAGCACAAACAATGCTTTCATTTTAGTAAAACACAGGTCAATTTTAGTAAAATAGTAAAAAGGAAGAGTTGAACAATTTTAAGTTTGCAAGTTTAGGATTTGATTGGGAAAGAAAAGGAATTGGGTAGCTCTTGGTGGA
Source organism: Myotis lucifugus (assembly GCF_000147115.1). NCBI lineage: Eukaryota > Metazoa > Chordata > Mammalia > Chiroptera > Vespertilionidae > Myotis > Myotis lucifugus. The sequence continues at coordinate 34,707 of NW_005871499.1, forward strand.
ATAGAATTCTTGGAAAGAAAAAGTGACTGCGTAGGAATGAGGAGTAGGAAAAATAGAAAAGAGTCCCCTGTTATATGGGTCAGATGGAAAAAAAATATTTTTGGCAGAAAAAACAGGCACTTCTTTTTAGAGGCGAGCTACAGACAGCATAAGGCTCTGTCTCCATGTTGGCCATGTGCTCTGTTATATCACTTGATGTACTGTTTCCCTCCCACACCCAAAGTCATAAGACCTAATTATGCCTCATAAAATGTTTCTCACGAATCCCTTCCCAGATGGCTTAGAGGTGAATTAAGTTCCTGTTAACTTCTTCGGGATATATTTTGGTTATATGCCTTTATTTGCCATGTGTGCTTTTATGTGTAGAAGTTAAATGCAGATTCTGCTAGACTGTACTGTTCAAGTTGTCTTGGTTTTCAGGGTTTTTCCTTGTCACTTTAAGGAAGTCTCCTTCTCCCCTTGATGTTTTTGATGGGTGTGCCAAGCATTTATTAGTATACCTGTTAGTCCTCTTCTTCCCACGCCTTCATTTGTAGGACCTTTCTGAATGCCTGACTTAAAAAATTAAATAAGATGGGCCTCTGAAACACTGGAAAGCTCATGGAAGTTAATCATAATACTTTATTGTATAGTATTGGACTGTTTACAAAAATTTCCCCATTTATTTGAGAATTTCAGCAGCCAAGTGATTTATGTAGCACAGTTACCTCCATTTTACCATGAGGGAACTGAGGCCCTGAAAAAAGAAATTACTTCCCTGAGGTGACAAACTTGAATTGTCATTTACTAAACAGTTACTATGTGCCAACTAGGTGACCACTACTGTACTAGGCGTTGGAATGTCAAACATGACAAAGCCCTGTATAGCCAGGAGTCATACCATAACTGATTTTGTTAATACGCAATCTTCTGTAAAAATGGTGAAATGGCTATCAGACTGCAGGGGTAACACTGCCAAAGGATTTTCACACAGAAGTTAGGTCAACGATAACTAAGAATAGGGAAAATATACTTATCCTGCCCTAACTCATCCAACATTGAGTTAGGAGTTCTCAAACCTGGCTGACCATTAGAAATCAGCTGGAAAACTTTATTTAAAAAGGCATATTGGTGAAGAGTCAACTAGAAATTGAAATTTAAAAGAAAAAGTAAATTAACAATAGTATCAAGAAACATGAAATATTTAGGGATAATTATAATGGGATATGTGAAGACCATTACAGAGAAAACTATACAACAATCTTTTTTTTTAAAGTATGTTTTTATTGATTTTAGGGAGAGAGGAAGGGAGAGGGATAGAGAGATAGAAGCATCATCAATGAGAGAGAAATGTCCTTTGGCTGCCTCCTGCGTGGCCTCTACTGGGGATGGAGCCTGCAACCTGAGCATGTGCCCTGACCGGGAATCCTTATGGTGCTCTTGTTTTATAAATTTCAGATGAAGAGTTGAGGTAGAAGCTGTGTTTTGAGTGCCATTAAAGTTTCTTTCTGAAAAGAATACCTCACCATCACTGTAGAAATTTTATAAACAATGAAATGTGTAAAGAGAAATCACTTAAAATATATTCCCAGGGATACCTATGTTTAATACCCCTACTTATTTTTTCAGGTTACTAGTTGTTTAATAATGTATTTTAATTTCTTTGGTCCTATCTTTCCTTACTCTCTTTTAAAGCAATGAACGCTTCCGTTCTCCAAGTATTTCTTATTTGTGATTTATCTTTACCCTGTTTTACCTATTTAGTGGGTTATTTGAGAATTAGCTTGGACAAAGAAAGAACTGGTATGCAGCTAGGAGAAAGATACACAGAGAACCATGGGTAGAGTGAGTGAGTTAATAAACACAACCAGAAATGGATGGGAAAGGCCTAGATGAGGTGTTGGAAAACTGTTGTTACAACCTGTCTTTTATGTAGACTCTGAACTTGGTCCTTAAACAAAAAGCTCATTTTTCCAGAATACCCGTGGTTCATAAAGTAAGTATCTGAGGTGGGCGTTCAAATGACATTTTTGCCCGTGCTGATGGCACCTTCTTTTGCAAGCTAGGTAATACAGTCCTATTTGACAGATGAAGAAATTGAGGTTTAAGAGAACTGAGAGCCCTAACTGGTTTGGCTCAGTGGATAGAGCGTTGGCCTGCGGACTCAAGGGTCCCAGGTTCGATTCCGGTCAAGGGCATGTACCTTGGTTGTTGGCACATACCCAGTAGGGAGTGTGCAGGAGGCAGCTGAATCGATGTTTCTAACTCTCTATCCTTCTCCCTTCCTCTCTGTAAAAATTCAATAAAATATATTTAAAAAAAAAGAGAATTGAGAAACTTGCCTAAGATCACACAGCTCGTATATGGTGGGATAAAATTGTAGCCACCTCCGTGTCTCCAGGGTGACTTCAGAATTCTTAGTTCCTACTGTTCTTTAATACCAGTGCATTCACAGTTGTCAGTAGCTCCTTAGGGTTGTTAATTCTTAAATTCAGGGGCTCTGTTCAGAATAGAATTGTTGTGGTTGCTACCAGATGGGGTTTTTTTCTGGGCTCTGGGAGCCAGGCACCTTAAGCATCCTCAGCCACTTTAAGAATTTTTCTCATCTTTTGAAATACCTTTTTCCCACTTTAGTTCTTAGTTCTGCCACTCACTAGCCAAGTCACCCTGGTGAGCTGCTTCACCTCTTTAAGCTTAATTCTCATCAGTGAAATAGGGGCAGTAATAAAATTTATTAACCAGTTTTTCTTTCTGAGGATTAAATTAGTGTCTGTGTTTATATATGTGATTTCTACAAACTGATATTAGAGGTTCATATATTATAATGAAACGTTTCTCTTGTTGTAGGTCTTATTGAATTTTCTGTGGGGAAATTTAGATACTTCAAGCTCAACAGACCCCTTCCAGAGGAAGCTATTTTGCGTAATATTTCCAGCAATGTGACTTTTCTTATTTTCCAAATACACTCACTGTATCAGAATACAACCATTTCTTTTTCTAAGGTAAGTACAAAGGATTATTTCTGTAAAAACTGTTTCTGCAGTTTGTGTCCTTATATTTAGCAAAAGCACCAGAATTATTGGATGCCTCTTTATGTTTAACTTTACGTCTTAAACTTTTTTAAAAAAAAATCAAAGTTGGTTTCTGTCAAATTAGTGGTTTAGACCAGCTAAGAGGTGAATGTCTCAGGCCTTCCTTGAATGTGGTGACCTCTGACTTAATGAGGAGGTGATAGAGTGCTGAGTTCGGGGGAAGGGTGAGCTATGCCAGTGTTTCCTGTCTGAATGTAGTTAAAGCTTTCCTCATGATTTCCCACTTCCCCCCCTCTCCCCCTTACTCTCCTGGGTCCTTGATGATTTTTACCTGTGAATACATTTTAATGGGTTTCCATTTCTGTTTAGCCATTTAATGTGGTGTTGAATATGACTAAGATATATATGTTTAATAAGACCCTGTAGGATCAGCTTTATTCTTTGACGCCTCTTGGAAACAAAAATATCCTAACACTGAGTTAATCTTCTAGCAGCATTCAGAACTCTTGCAGAAATCATCACTAAACCCTTTAACCTCAGCCTCAGCTTTGGGAAGTTTTTCAAATGCCCTGGCTTAGCCTAAGCTATTAAGGACCTGCCATTATGTTAACCTTTTACAAATCTATTTCTATTTAGCCTATATGACTCTTTAGACAAATAAATTCCACTATGTATCTTGTGTTTTCTGTTTGTCCTCAGCCTATATTCTAATACCCTAGATTTTGTTAAAGCTCTTTTAGTCCAGTTCATATATATTTTATAGGCATTGGTCATATAATCGCTCAAACGAAGTCTTTTGTATATTTCTATCCTGACATCCTGCTTCTGTCATGAAGGTTTTGAAGTTACATGCCTGTGTGTGGTAGTTTAGTCGACTAGAAATGGAAGAGTTTGATCATGGAAAACAAGAAGGAATACATTGTTAATTGCAAGAGATGACAGTGCCTGTGACCCATTTATGCTGACTTTGCTTTAGTTCATGGCAGCCAGAGCAAAAATCAAATCATGTTAAATTTCCTAACTTTCTTAGGAGGAAGAGCATGCCAATTACTCAGAAGAAGCCAAGTTTTTTTCTGGCACTGTATTCAGAAGGAATCTCCCTATTCAGGCCCTTACATAGGAGACATAGTAAAATGGCACTTACTACACAGACAACATTTGAAGGAAGAGAAAGGGCAGAGAAGAAAAAGGCATTTATATTCATTGCATGCCTACTGTGTGCTAGGCTGGTAGTCTTAGCTCCTGGGGCCATAGACTTTGAATCTGCTGAAATTGATGGACTCTCTACCCGGCAGAACGTATAGATACATATGCGTGATTTCATGGGGACTTCAGGAAACTTTCTGGGCCTCTGGGGCTCCCAGTTAGGAACCCCTGTGCCTGGTTTTCCATATAATTAATTTAATTCTCACAACAGCTCAACAAAGTAGTTACAGTGCCTGTTTTTACCTCTGAGGAAACAGAGCTCGGATAAAGGGATGTAGCCCGAATGAACAACATATGCCAGTCACAGTCCTCCAACTCAGTTCCCTGCAGGAAGGATCTTCGTTATCTTTAATTATAACAATGTTCCTTCATGGTGCTGCCTTTAGTTCTCACCGTGTCTGTACTACTGAGAGGATGACCAGACTGCATGTAGCTCTGGAAGTGAGAGGTCTGTGGGGAGAGAATTGTTTCTGTGTCCTCTGCCCTTCCTGACGAAGTATAGCACTCAAGATTTTTAGGCTCATCATGGCAGCTGGTTCTTTGAAACTGTCGATTCTGTAGTTTGTCAATTAGTATTTGGGTCATTCTCCCTTATGATTGTCAAATTGAAGCCCACCTATCACTTATGGAAAAATCAACCTGCCAGTCAGTCTGCAGTTATGGAAAAACCTGTCAAGGAAACCTAACATATGCCAATCACAGTCCTCCCACTCGGTTTCAGCTAGCTTACATTACCCTGCAAATAGGACTTGCTGGTATCTTAAGAACTTCCCGACCTCCTAGCCCATCCTGCCCTGTTTCTGCATTGCTGTTTCTAACGCTCTATAGAGCTCGCTCTCGCCCCAAATCCCTCAGAAACAATATTCCACAGCATGTCAGGCATGCACTCCCTTAGCCCGTGGGTTGTTTTCCCCTGAATAAAGGATATCAAACTTGTGATGAAATTATTTTAGTTTCATCATTCAACAGTAGTGTTAGTACCTGACCTAGTACATCTTAATTTGGGGGATAGAAACGCTTGGGAATTTTATTGCATCTGATCAAAGATCATGTATTTTAAATAGTTCTGCCATGTGTATGTGTGGGCAAATGCACATAGAGGTGAAAAGAGCCCTTTAATTTTCTAAGGAAGGTCTGTTTTGATTCCGTTCTGTTTGGGGAAGATTTGGAATAGGACATGCATAGTAGATCAACTCTGGAATTTTATTTTATTTTATTTATTTATTTTTTTAAAATATATTTTATTCATTTTCCACAGAGAGGAAGGGAGAGAGATAGAGAGTTAGAAACATCGATGAGAGAGAAACATCGATCAGCTGCCTCCTGCACACCCCCTACTGGGGACGTGCCTGCAACCCAGGTACATGCCCTTGACCGGAATCGAACCTGGGACCTTTCAGTCCGCAGGCCGACGCTCTATCCACTGAGCCAAACCGTTTTGGCAAACTCTGGAATTTTAATATTTTGCTCAACTCCCTATTCACAATGACTCTTTTCTTCCTTATTGCAGACTCTCCTTCCCAGCACCTCGGGAACAGGCACTGACAAAGGACTGGTTTTCATTCTTAGACCAGAGCAGAGTATGTGCTTTTGGTATTTGGAGACTTCAGATGCTGAGCCTGTCCAAAATATGGCCATTCCACTCTCCTACTCAGAAAGAGGTGGTAACCTTTCTGTCTTCGACTTCTACTACTGTTATGGGACTTATTCCTGAATATTTAGGGAAAACTGTAATCTTATTAAAAGTGTTTATTGTAAGTACAATATATTTAACCAGAAAGGTTTTAATAGCAAGGGAGCCAGAGAATTGTCATGATGTTGAAAGTCCTGGAAGGAACTAGGAGAATACATTTATTCATTGGAAAAACATTTAAGGAGTCCTTGGAAAAGCAGTAACAAAAGGGCAAGACACAGTCCTTAACACTTCGGTTGGTTATTCTAGGCAGAGGAGGGCACTGAAGGAAAATGGAGTGTTTGGAGAATGGCATATAGTGGGTGTGGCTGGAGGCAGAGTGTGAGGGCCTTATATATAATTTGAGGTTTGCATTCTATTCTGAGATCGGTTCTGGGGAAGCATAGAGAGTGTTTAAGCAGAGGAATGATGTGATGCACTTCATCTCTTAGAAAGTTAACTCTAGAAGCAGTGTGGGGAGTGGGTTGGAGAGGTCCGTGGCAGCACTAAGGATGTCCAACTGCCACCTTAGGCCCTCTCCCCACAGGGAGCGGGCACAGGCCAGGTTGAGGGACCCCCCAGAGTGCTGGAATTTCGTGCACTGGGCCTCTAGTTATTAATAAAATGGAATGCCATAAATGTGTGTTTAATTAAATATTCAAATACCATTCTGATACATGGTCTTGGGGGTCTTTGAGGTCTTTTACTCTTTTTTTATGTATACACAAAGACTCTTGCAGAATTGATATGACACTGTCTTTCTCCCTATTACTCATGGAGTTCCTTTCCTCTTTGGCAGTGTTTTTTCCCCTCCATCCCTGGGTTCTTATGTTCTTTTTGTAGGTTCATAGTCCCCAAAATCTAATAAAGACCTCTTTCCCTAGGAAATGGACACTTTCAACATACAATTTCAGGGTGTTCATGGAGCCCCTAAAACCCATTCTTGGATCCCAGCTTAAGAATCTCTTGTCTCTTCTGACCATTTCAACTCTAGAGCAGAGTTTGACAAACTACAGACTGAGCCAAATCTAGTTCGCTGCTCGTTTTGTACATAAAGTCTTATTGGAATGCAGCCATGTTTACTCACTTATGTGTTGTCTGTGACTGCTCTCGTGCCATGAGGGCAGGGTTGAGTAATTGTCACAGAGACCATTCGGCCCTTGAAGCCTAAAATCAGCACTATCTGATCCTTTACAGAAGAGATTTGCTGACCCTTGTTCTAGGGCCCTTAACCTCAGTTAATTTTACCCTCTTAACCTCAGTCATGAGGTGGTACAAAACTAGAAGCTCTGTATTTAACTTATATATGGAAAGTAGTTGAAAGAGTAGAGTTCTGTTTTCTGAGTGTTATTTGAATATATAAAAAATTCTGTGTTGAGTGACTTCCTTATTTTTCATCCAGATCCTATTCCTGGAGGCTGTAATTTGGAGTTTGATTTAGATATTGACCCCAACATTTACTTGGAGTATGATTTCTTTGAAACAACTATCAAATTTGCCCCAGCAAACCTAGGCTATGCAAGGTATGTCTGCCTCTTAGAATTACTTTTAGAACACGTATGACTAGATTCAATGAACTCTCTCAAAAGTCATCATTCTCTTGAGTAAAATGGAATTGTTTAGTTTTTTTGAATGAAAGTAATTCATACATTGTAACTAATACTTGAGCTGCCATTTACAGTTAATATTGCCCCCCTCAGTGTGTATGAAGAGCCAGATGTTGAATGTCTTTTATGAGCTTAGAAGTACATCTTAGTTTTCATAAAGAGTTCTATATATGGAAAGTCTTTTGGAGCCTTGAAATATACTTTTTTTTTTGGTAAGGCTTTTATTTTAATTAAAACTCTGCATTAGTTTCTAGTTCAATAATAAGGATAGCTAATATTTGAGTAACATTTGAATGCTCTCTGTGCATCATCCACAGTGCTGAGTGTCCTATGTTCTTTATCATTTAATTCTAACACTTTTATCAAGAAGGGGCAATTGTTCTTATTTTATAAAAAGGTTCCCTAAGGGTCTTTGAGAGTAAGTGACTTGCCTACTTACCAGTACAGCTAACAACTGGCAAAGCTAGCATTTGACTCTAGGCCTGACTGACATTAACATCTGGTTATATAACCATTCTGCCTGTCAGTGTGTTATTTTTCTTCGTAATGCCAACATTGGAATCATTGTTTCAGAAGTTTGAAATCTGAGCTTTTGGTTCCTTTTTATAGATGGGACTTCCCCCACAAGAGATTGATGTTCAGTTTTGTTGGTTGACTTTAGAGGCACAGATTCTCCCGCCATGTGACACGAGGACGGGGCAGGATCCTAGGTGGAGGTTGCAGTATGACCGTCTATCAGTATTTT
>NW_005871499.1:43056-45913 GCF_000147115.1 Myotis lucifugus
GGGAGTCTTGCAAGTGATATCTCAAAGTAATGTGCCTTTAAAGAGATGCATGTAAATTATGTTACATTTTAGTTGCAGCCACATATATGACCTGGTAATCTCGAGATGTGGATGCAAGTGGGTGGTGATTTTCTATGTACTCCTATACCTATTAGATTAAAACTTTTGGCAAATACAAAGGTTATAGTGCTGTGAGAAACTATTTAAGGATATACTCATTGGCATTAATATTTAAACCCAAACCCCAAATCTCTTACTTGGAGAAAAATTTTCTCTGAGCTGTTGCCAGAAGGTTGAGAAATTACCAGATTATATAGAAAGAGGTGATGGAAACAGGGCATATGTGGTTAGCCTAGAGCAGCGGTTCTCAACCTGTGGGTCACGACCCCTTTGGCGGTCGAACAACCTTTTCACAGGGGTCGCCTAAGACCATTCTGCATGTTAGATATTTACATTACGATTCATAACAGTACAGTTATGAAGTAGCAACGAAAATAATTTTATGTTTGGGCTCACAACATGAGGAACTGTATTTAAAGGGCCAGAAGGTTGAGAACCACTGGCCTAGAGGCTCAGTCTGTTATAGAGCAAGATCTCAATTTGTTGCTCTGTCACCTAGGATGTCATTGCCCTATGCTAAGAGGGAGCCTTATACAAGAAAACTCATTGTGGTTATTCACAAATTAGGAAGCTCTATGGGAAAAGTTTATTTAAAATAGGAAATTTTGAAGACCATGTTTATGTATATATTTATTTGTTAATCCTCACCGATTTATTTTTAGAGAGAGTGGAAGGGAGGGGGAGAGAGAGAGAGAAAGAAACATCAATGTGAGAGAGACACATTGGTTGGTTGCCTCCCACACATACCCCAACCAGGGCTGGGGATCGAGTCTGCAAACAAGGTACATGCCCTTGACTGGAATCGAACCCAAGACCCTATAGTCCGCAGGTCAACACTCTTATCTACTGAGCCAAACTGGCTGGGGCTATTCTTATGAAGAATATAAGAACTCATGGAACAGGACCTTTTAAAGCTACTTTTTAACTTTTATTTAAGAGTTAGGATATTGTATGCCGAAATTCAAGGAAACCCTCAGTGACTAATGAGAACGTGTTAAAAAGACTCTGGAACCTGTTTGAAGAGGCTCACATTGGCCAACTTTGGGACAATTCAGTGATCAAAAAATAAAATGGCCCTAAGCTGTGGTCAGCAAACTGCGGCTCGGCAAACCGCGGCTCTCGAGCCACATGCGGCTCTTTGGCCCCTTGAGTGTGGCTCTTCCCCAAAATACCGACTTTGTGGCATGGGCCACGAAGTTTCAATCGCACTGTACTGCCCTCCCCTGCTGGCCTGGTTGCCCCCAGCTGCCCTCCTGTGCCGGCCTGGTCCCCTCCCCTCCAACTGCCCTCCCCTGCTGGCCTGATTGTTCACAACTGCTCTCCCCTGCCGGCCATCTTGTGGTGGCCATCTCGTGACCACATGGGGGCGACCATCTTGTGTGAGGGTGTGACAGTCAATTCTATAATACCTCTTTATTATATAGGATAGGTTTTTTTGTTTCTTTTAGGACATGTATTACCCTTTTTAAAAACAACCTTTAAAAGGGAATTTTTGAAGTTAGGGAGTATTGCATAACAACTACATGTAATGTCTTTTTATTTCAGAGCCTGTTAAAAATAAGTTGGTACTCTATGAGGTGTTAACAAACTTTGTCAGCTCTGTAACTAGTAGTAATAGCTAACACTTGTTGAACACTCACTCTTGTGCCATGCATTGTGTTAAGTATGGAGGAAAGACTAGTGAGCTAAATAAATATGGTTCCTACCCTTATGTTGTTTACAATCTAGCAGGTAAGAAAAAAATATTTTTGCTTTGTCCTAATTAGTCTTTACATGTTACTTATATCTTATTTTATTTAATTATTAACATTTAACACTATACAAAAACTTTAGAAACATTTTGTGTAAGAGCTTGTTTATATTAGTACATACAAACTGTGTATGACAATCTTTTGATAAAACTAAACATATTGGTGTATTTTTCAAAAAGAGATATAATTTAATATTATAATTTGATATCACATGTAGGTGGATTAAAACAGAATAGCCTTTAAAAAATTCTGAACACTAATCATGCATTATGTTTGGTTTCAGATGGTTACTCTAACAGCTAATGATAAGACAAGTGTTTCCTTCTCCTCCCTCCGGGGACAAGGTGTCATTTTTAATGTCATTGTTTGGGACCCAGTTCTCAATACATCTGCTGCTTATGTTCCTGCTCACACATATGCTTGCAGCTTTGACGCAGTAGAGGGTAATTGTTTTTCTCTTGGTGAGTATATAGATTTAAACTTTGCAAACTCTTCTTTGAAGATCTATATCAACTAATATAGAACTAAAGAATATTGAAAATGTTTTTGTGTAGCATTCATTCATTCATTCATTCATTCTACAGATGCCTCTTAAGCCCCTACAGTACTCCACTCTCTGCTCTCTGTTCCCAGCACTGGAAGATAGCAGTGTGTGTGTGTACTTAACATTTTATTTTGAAATAGTTTCATGGAAAAGATGAAAAAATAGTAACAATGTCTGTATAATCTTCACCCAGATTCTTCAAATGCTAGTTAACATATTTTGCTGTTTGCTTTTTATTCTATTTACTAGAGACCCAGTGCACAAATTCGTGCATGGGTGGGGTTCAGCTGGCCCGGCCCCAATCGGGGCCGATGGAGCTTGGGCCTACTGGGAGGAGGAGATGGCGGGAGACTGGCCAGCTGGCCCGCCCCTATTGGGGCTGATCAGGGCCGGGCCGGCTGGGGGGAGGGGCCATGGGCAATTGGCTCCGCCCCCAACTGGG